>NW_009597289.1:0-49778 GCF_000690535.1 Cariama cristata
GTTTTGTGTTATCAACATTATTCTCATACCAGACCCAAAACACAGCACTGTACCAGCTACTACGAAGAAAGTTAACTCTATCCCAGCCGAAACCAGGACATTGGTACATCTTCATAATTTCAGATTTCTAATGACATTTGACTATTGCATAAATTACTGTGTCACAAAATTCTTTTTATTTCAAGGCTATAAAATATTTAACTTCAGTCTGCAAATATTTTCACATGTTGTTAGTTTACTTTGTATGATCAAACATTTACTGTACAGGCATTTTATATTCATAAAGACTGTTTACATACCTACTGATATACTGCTTCTAATTTAAAAAAAAAAATCAACAACTTCTGCAAAAAGTTTAGCTACTCAGGTTTAGTGAGACCGGAAGTTAACTTTCATAATGATATTTTACCAGTACTTTCTAAAAATATGACTTAGACCAGATGAGAAATACTGCAGCAGAAATAAAGTCTGGGAGAAATAATTTAAATCAATATTTGAGCTTATAGTTTTATTATTAAAGTGTCTGAGATAGGTTGTATAATTTTTTACTATTATTATTTCCTCAGAATGTTTCTGCAGGGTGATTCCCCCCCATATATCCTTTCTAGCTAACTCTTATTCTTTTGCCACTTTTGTCTTCTAATCTGTGCTTCTCCATCTTTAAAATGCTGCCTACAAGAGTTTTAATACCATGTTACTATAGCAAAACAGCACTATGTTGCAATGACTAATTTGACCACCTTTACAACCTCGGGGGGGGAAATTGTAAGTCACAAGAACAAAAAATGTCCTAAAGTATTCCATCAACAGCATAGTCCTGTTCTTGCCAGCATAAGGTTTTTCATTTTATCCCCAGAAGGTTGTGCTAAGCTCCAACTTGAAATTATAGAAGAAAATAGGATTACCTGCATCAAGACAAATGAGAACCAATTCCAAACCCACCATTTTTAACATACCAAGAAGCTTTAGGGTGGAGTGTGACAGATTGGCTCACTATACACTGTGTTAGCAGTTTTTCTATTACAACTACAACTCACAAATACACAGAGAGTACATTTACCTAGTACAATGTCCCAATTATTTCATGAGACACAGCATCTGGCAGAAACATCTCCAAAACTTATTACAAAAAAATACAAAAATATTAAACACAAGATTGTTTATGGCTCTCATGTACCAACCAGTGGAAAACAGAAATCAGAGGACATCATTATTGTTTCCTAAATCTGCAGCTTAATTCCTAGAACAGCTGAGCTGTGCTGCTAAAATTAGTGTTTTACAGCAACAGACTGCTAAATAAGAGACAAAATGTGATGGGTCATTTAGATGAGGGTGCTATGGAGTGAAACCATCCAGAATTACAGATTATTCAGTCTTGTTTTTACAAAGTTTAGATTCAACGTGAGATTAAACGAAGAACAAAACTCTTACTACTTCAGATATTTTGCACATTGCTGTGGACTGCACTGACATTTAGCCTCAAAGTATTCTAGTACTGACCTCCAACTATTTTACCATTAAAACTGTCGTTAACATTGCTCACATTATATTAGCAGTATATTATAGAAAATGAGCACTACATCTCAGCCAATGTGCTACTGTTGACAAAGTAAAAGGCACATTAAGATGCAAGACCTATTCTACAGTGCAGAAATCTATACAGAGATTACAGAAGCCAGTAGAAAGATTTCCAGTAAAAATTATTTGTGGCATTAATAGAGAACATTTAGTCAACATCAGCCCCATGTTATTTTATCAGCTAGAGAGATATTATACTAGGTACAATGATGATCATTAATATCTTTCAAAAGAGATTTCTAAACTTAGTTTTGTACTCTAGTTTTTGGTTAGATCAACTTCAAACTGTAGTTTCAGGACACACTGCTTTGTCAAACAGGTGAACTGCAGTAATTGTACAATACCCAGGATGAGGAGAACATCAAACATACACATTAGTGTGGCATAAAACTGATTTACACCACTTACCATATTCTAGCTCCTGAACAAAATAATCATGGGGGAAAGACAAATTCAGTATCCTGTCTTCCAAAGAAGAGGCTTTTTTTTGTTACCTTCATCCCTTCAATAAAAACAATAGCCTGTTACAAAAGAGCACTTTTTTTTTCTTTGCAAACAGAAGTTAACTTTTGCATCAGTCCTCAAGTCAAGTAAGCAGCAGTAGAGAATGCCATTTGAACAAATGAAGCAAGATATTCTCTCAACTATTTTGGTGTGGGTTTTTTTTTCCCCTCTGGATCAAAGTTTTTAAAGCATAACAGCAAAACAATACAGAAATATGATATGCTAAGTATGTGCAACAGAGTTGCATTCAGGATTTACGTTTGACAAACAATCTTTGGTTGCCAAATACATACACACATATATAAATATTACTTTTGCAACCAATGATCTTGTTTAAAACAGAAATGCTATGATAGACAGTACCGTAGAAACAAAACAGCCCCCAGACATCAAATAATTCCACTGTTTGTTTGCAAAACAAGGTACTAAAGAGTTAGCAAAGATGGTAAACATAAGGTCAGTGTGCTGTGAGGACTTGATTCAAAACTTGGGATCTCTCAGGTGAGATAATAGGTAACTTTGTTAGGTAACTTATTCAGCTAATACCTTCTGACTAATGTGTCAGAACAAGTTTTAATGATAATTGTGGATTAGTGTAAACTCACTTCCTCTTTGATCTGAAGCTATATTAAAGCCCCAGATGCGATTTGGATGTGTTTTACTACCCAAGTCAAATCCTACATTCAGAAAAAAGTCACCTCTATGCTGAAGTACAACAGTACCTTAAGATCCTGGGCCTGACCATGGTTGTTTCTCAGTTGTCAGACAGCCCAGGGTATGGCACAGATCCATAGCAGTAGTAAGAGGGTTTAAAACAGCCTGATACAGAACAGACATTTTTAGCTTTCAGAAGATTACGCAGCAGCAGCTATAGTAGAAAAGCTGAAAGCGGACATACTCAAAGAGGGCAGAAGTGCTTGAATACTGAATTTGGGCTACCCTACCAGCTAGTACCCATAAGACTGAGTGAAAGGAGTTTAAGAAAGTACATGAAGAAGAGCAAGACATTAGAAGCCCCAAAACCTCAGAGCATCACCCAGCTGTGTGGACAGCAAAACACTTCAGCTGGGCTGCCATATCAAGCATTATGGATACAAGCAGCTGAGCCACCTTCCTGACACCACACTGAGAATTAAGCTGAAAGAGAAGATAACTGCAAGGCACAAAACATGCAACTGAAAGACAATGAAAAGCCTCCCCAAACCCCAGAGTCTCAGTTCAGCATTCAGTGGAAAACAGCCCTCTTCTACCAGGTGAAGAACTGCTGCATGCTTCCCTGTGATTTAAAAGCACAGCTACTAACTAAATACAATTTGGCAGAGGCTCCCGCAAGCTTGCACATGCTGAGACACTCAAATTGTTTGTGTTTCATCAGACAGCTTTTAAGCTGGTTTTGTCATTCACGTGGAGTTACAGTCACAGTAACCCAATTCTGGGCAGTACAGACAGCATGTGAAAGGTCAATAGTGGGTTTTCAGCATGAATGGCAGTGGGGCTGGTATCCTGAAACAATATGCTCATAATAGTAAGGCTCTCTAGAAGCTCAGAGGAGGGCAAGAATGCCAGATAAATAATGTGTTTATATGTCATCATGTGGTACCCTCAGGTTTGATCCAAAACTACTGACATCCACAAAAAACATTTGTTGAATAAATGTGAATCTTTGCAGGTCACTTCATTCAACCACTGCTGCAGAAAGGTTTTTCAGTCTGAAAGATTGACCCAAATGACAGTATGTAATTAAAGGTGCAGATATCAAGACAAGCTGGTCCTCACCCTCTCTTTCACCTTCACATCATTTGAATGTCCAAAAGCTATCCCACAAAAAAATTTCAAAGAAAAATTACTTGTTCTTTATTGAAAAATTGATCCTACTCAGAAAAGACAAAAGTTATTTTGTTTATGTCACTTAACTCGATATAGGTGAACTGTCTATAGATGAGTTGATTCAAGAAGACTTAATGGCCAGTTACTGGTTTGAGATGGAATAGTAGCTACAGTGCATGACAGAGGATGCTAATGAGTTACTTCCGTGAGAAAAGGATTCATGAACCAGATGTTCAGGAAACACTACTTGTACTATAAGGTCTTTAAACAGGGATTTTTAAAGCTGCCTTTTTTACACAACTCCTTACTGCTTCCTTTTTAAGAGTTACGACATTTCATTTCTGTTTTACAACTTAGGAAAGAAAACACATTTCCTTGTTTCTCTTGCTGATTATTTTGTGATGTCAGACTATGTCAATCAAAGCAAAGCCAGTAGTACAGGAACATCCATGACTTCTGAGTGCACATGGTCCTGTAAGTCAGTAGTATGGCATAAAAGGGATTTAATAATAAAAATGAAAAAACTGAAGAAGCCAGACTACCTGTTGCAGTACTACTGCAAATAAAATGAAGGGTTTATTTTTGCTTTCAGTCAACATCTGTTGTAAAAGATGCCTCATCTGAAATGATGCCTTCCCCTGTTCAAAGCAAAAGTTTGTGGGGAAAAAAACACAGAGGAAACAAATTTGAAAGCATTTTCTTCAAATAATTTTGAATAACAGCCTTTTGTTTAATCACTTTTTAAAAGGACAAACTATTCAATGAGTGTGAATGGTATGGCAAACATCTATGCTTCAGATATTTCCTTTTTTTCTAAAAGGATTCAAATCTCCTGAGCAACTAACCTCTCAGGATACGAGGGAGATCACAGGGGGTGGGGAAGAAGGAGGACTGGGGGACAAAGGACTTCCTTGGAGATGATCCAGAGATGCAGCTAGAGGTGAAACTAATTGTTCAATATCAAACAACAGCTAATTTTGTAGTAACTAATTAAAAGGAAGACATTATTGTATACCTCATCTAGAGAAGTGTTTCTTCACATCTTTATAAGGCTACTACATAACAACAATATTACAAGGAAAAGAAATCAAAATAAGAATAGAGAAATAAAGATTAAATAAAAACAAGGTTTTAAGTCAAAATATAAATCAACTTTGAATGTATGAAAATTTAATGGCTTTGAATGAAATTGTAGAATGTACATTTCAAAATTCATTGCAAAATAAGTTATGTTTTCTTTCTGAATGAAAGAGACAGTAGGAGTGTAAGGAAAGAGGAGTAGGCAAGTAGTCCAATAACTAGCTGTATTTACTAATGTGTGCTTGAACACATGCAGGTTATCGGGGAAGATCAATAACAAGCATACACTGAGCATTAATGCTAGATACGATATATGGATTTTCAATACTTCTTTGTTTAGGGATGGCATTTTTTATTTTCTGAACCTGAATTTTTAACATCAATGTACTGATAAAAATACATAAATCACCCATCTGAAAGAAGCACAGTGCTTTCAGCGCCAGCTGTCATTGCCAAGAAGACTATAAGCTTTATGAGATTCTCCTTTACTCCCAGAAAAGCAGTCTTGGAATTAATTATGTTAGTTATGACATAAGTTAATTATGGCAATTAACATGAGGATACATTTGACCATGAAGTCACTGTAGCCTCCAGTCTCTGGCAGAAACCAGCATCTGTTCCAATAAACTGCTGTAAATTACATCCTTAGAAAAAACAGTAGGTTAGCATCTTCATCATAAATAGCCCCATCCTTTTTTTAATCACTAGTGGTATATTTCCATACAGATGTGCATATGTATAGACATAAATATGTATATACACATTTACATGTATACACACATGCATATTTATGTATCCTGACCAAGGATAAAGTGTCCTTTCACTTGTAGAGGGTTCTAAGTTTTTACATTCTTTGACTTACTAGTTTTAGTTATAACCGCAGTATTTGCATGGTGACATCCAAGAATGACGCATCCGATGAATCAATAGCAGCAATGCTTTGTATACCCACTCAGAAAGTCAATGCGAGCTCACTAGCATGCTCCAGTTGAGAATCTAGCTCCTTATTTCCACAACAGACAATGAAATCAGGCAAATCCTTTTTGGCAGGTGTAATGGAACACTCTCCTACATGTTATTTTGCAGTATTGATATCTCCTGTCTAAAATGCTGGTTTTAGTGTGCTCAATAAGATGTTTACTTTCAAATAAGAAATTAGATTCTTGATAAAGATCTTTATTCTAAGCTAGAGTGTCTAAAAGTATTTCTTGTCCATTCTCTATCTGTTCCTAGAACAAAAATTTAGTGATGCTTCAAAGATCATATTAATAAAAATCATGTGATAATGGATCTAACAAAACTATAGTTTTGAAAGCCTTTTCTAGTACTTTTCAGAAGCTGCCAATACAGATTTCTTCGTGGTAACATAATCACCCTCAATTACTCGTATCAAATGGCAGTCTATAGCTTTGGTACGTAGATATATCACCAAATAAGTTACTTCCAAATTGGAAATGTTGTCTGTGAGCCAGGTATACTCAGTTTTGTTAGCTTAGTTGAGTTCCAGGAACATGGGACAATGAAGTGTCCATTTCAATGATACCACATGATGCTCTACCACATGCAATTAAGGGATTCTTTCTGATGAGGCCCTAGGACAAAGCAGTCATTAATAACTTTCTAGATTTCATAATAATATTATAGAATTATAGTATGTAACAGGGATAAGTACAAGGAATTCCCAGATGGTTGTTGGGATAAAATTTCTGCTTTCTGGTTCTGAAAACAGTTTGCATTGAAGATTTGATGCTAGATGCTAGGTGGATGTTCTGATTTGCATGCACTACCATACATGGAGGCCTTATGTTTTATTAAAACAAGAACTACTCTGCAACACATTTTATGCCTCATGTGCATGCTGCTTGTTCATTCGTTACACAGGCAAGAACTGCATTGGTTCAACACCACTTTAGAGCCCCATAGCAAGCTTCTGCAACGCCTGCATTCTATATATTAAGTGATATTTCACTAGTGGCATAAGATGATTTCCCTAAGAAAGTCAAGTGAAATCACTGGCCAAATTGAATTGTAGTGGGCTAAAGCCTGGAATATAGCTACGTAAACAAAGCCACCGGAACAAAACAGATCTGGCTTCATTATAACCTTCATATTTATACTACTGCACAAGGCAGATCTAGAGTAGATAGCAATGTAACAGCAGCATTCCCTTCTATATGCAATGTGTAGTACTATGCACAACTAGGGGCAGAGTTAAGGTTATACTGACAGTTAGAACTAAGATTTCCCTCACCATAGGTCACTTGAGTCTAAGACAGCAATATTACTTTAAAATTCTTTGTTTATATTGTGTATGCATCGTGTAATGTATGCATATATATATATAAAAGCACATTAAAGCTTATACTTTGATTGAAAAAATTTAGGAGAACATTTTGGGCTCAGTCTTTCCTTGAGTCTGACAAAGGTATTTCATGATTAGATCATCTGAATCTTCGTTCACAACTTTAATTTGCCTATGTACTAGAGACAAATTTCGGAGCAGTTTGGTAGTATTTTTCAAGCACCTTCTTAAAATCCTGCTGAGAAGTTTCTTCCCTGAAGTGAATGGTTTATTTGCTCAAGTGGGCAATGAAACTAGTAGCTGTAGGATAAAGGAGTTTAGCCCCGTTGGCAAAAAGATCCCATTTTAATGACTAAAAAAAGGGCTACTGCTATAAGATGCATAAAATAAGGAAATAAAATAGATGTGACTTTTTTCCTTTAAAATGTAAACTAACACTGCATAGTAATATGTTTGAGGCTTGCAATGAGAGGGTTGGATTTTAAATAAGATTGCAAGATCAATAATAAATTTTACAACAGTATTAATAGAACAGCAAATGAATAGCTACAAATTAACTACAGAAACCACCCCACAGCCTCCATTGAAGACAAAATTAACTACACCAAGGAGAAGCGAGCCTTGATTATCCAAGCACACACTGGCCATCTGATCCTGGATGCTGGCACTAAGTAGGGTAATTATTTGGATAATTATAGTATTGGTTGCCCAGCACTCCCATATGTTCCATTAAACAAACCTTTAGCATTATGAACAGGCTGTAGGCAGATCTGTCAGAACTGAAATGGAGATACCTGAAGTCCTAAAAGGAGTGGCAAAGCGTAATGAAAGAGAATTAATAGCAACACATGATCCCAAATATCAGCTAAACTAGGCAGGCTCTTGATGGCTTAGATTCAGGAAGACACAAGGTGATTTCAAACTAACACAAGCAATTCGGGAAAGTGACATCTTTGCAAATTCAGCAGTGGAACTAACTTTTTTCCAAAAAAAAATCAGATGGTATAACATTTATGAAGTAAAACAAGGTTCCTTGTCATGAAGCATTTTATAGGAAGTGAAAATTCAAGAACATTTAGAGTCATGCCTGTTGTCTCAGATATTTGGTTAACTAAGTACCTCAGATACTAGGTGTTTAAGTAAAATTCTCACCAGAATGAGCTGCACATCTTATCTTCTTCAATGGTATTTAGCATTGGTAGTAATTGATTTAACTAAGCAGAGAAGAAATTACTTCAGTGAAAGTATGTGTGTATCTCACTCTTTTTTCTTTACACAGGTACCATTTACACATTTTGGTAAACAGACCTACCCAGTAGGGATTTAGTTTAAAACTCAGCAATGAATTTTTTTCCCTAACTACCACCTTAATGTAGGGCAATGGTTTGTTTGTGGCCTTCATAGGCATCCAGACCATAAAAAGCATGTCTGATTTTGCCACTTCATATGTGCTATACTTAGACGCTTTGTACTTGGACTAAAACATTCATCTATCTCCCCCATTTCTATCTCTGGAAACAGTGAGCAAGTTAAAATAATAGAACGTGTCTGATTTAGTCTCTAAATTCTGGATGAGCATTGCCTGGTTTCCATGGACAACACAGCCTTTTTAACCCTCAGATAATTCCATCAGGTTTGGGCACACAGAGGTTCTTCTCTGGCCCTTCCACCTTCAAAAATTTATTCTGGGGCACAGTTTTCATGTTAAGTTGTTCAGAATATTTTTGTAGAGAAGTCTTTCGCTATATTAATCCACTTGCTTCAAGACACTTCTTAGAAAAAACTAAGTTTATCTGCAATTCTGTTAAAAAGGAAAAACAATAAATTCCAGAGGTGGTTAAATAAATTACTAAATTGGTGCCTAGATTGATGTTTTGATACCATTGCCAGTAAGTGTAGTATATGTGTAGAAGTACTCTCTTGTAGATAATCAGAATGCAGTCTTCAAATGGGCCAGGATTTATTTTAGAGGAGTGCAAATCTTACCGAATAAAAAGCATAGTCCATCTAATTTTGCTGAATGGATTAACAGTTTTTATAAAGTTGAAAGAAATACAGCACATACTTTGTGTTTGGTGGATGTAGGTAGGAACCATTATGTAATAATTATAATAGACCAGTTTGAAAGTTGACACATTGAAAAGACTTATAGGCATGACTTTCACATGCTTACCCAGTTTGTCATGGCATCCTGAAATATTTTGACACCTTTATCTCATGGTGTTCAAATTGATTTATCATGAGATGAGGTACAGTAGCAAATTCAGAGGGGTCTACCACTGTATCAGCCATATGCACATATACCAAATTGGTAGTCAAACACTCCCTACTGGCTGGATATGACAGTTACTACTTGATCCAAATGATCTTTAATTGTCATGTCACAGCACATTGATCATGCAAAACTTGGTAGAGTGCTCTGACTTACTGTGTTTGGCATAAAGCACTGTCATTATAGTTTGTTACTGTTCAAATGTGGTATCAGGTGTCATTTTTATTTTCTTCCAGACAGCTGATGATCCTGGGCACCAAAGCTAGCAGCATGCTCTGCTGCAAGGACCATTCAGCATCTGCTGCCATCCCAGTGTCCTGTGGCACAGAGGATTTCCACAACTCAATCCTTGTTACAAACCTTTGTTTTCTTTAAGATTTCAGTAAAAAGCAGTTACGCTGTTTGCCCTAACTGTCAAGGTCCAATATCATCACTGTGACAAATTAAACAAGTAACTACCTATTTTTATGACTCAATTGAATGCTTGCTTGAAATTTTCTTCCTGTGGCTAACGGGGGTGGGGGTGGGTGGGCACGGAATATATTGGGTAAGTACCCAAAACAGCTATTCCGTAAGACTCCCTTGTCACCTTGCCATTACAGGTAGGTTTGCCTTTGTGTACTAGATTTTGTCACTTCTATCTCCTGCTTCTGGATTTAACGATGAATACCACAGAATTTAGCAGCTTTGCATCAAGTTGTCATTGTGGAGAGAACAGTTAAATAGCTCTAATACTTCATGTTACAATTACCAGCATGTTGTGAAATCCCATTCTCATAAAACCCACTGTGATTTTTTTGAAATACAATAGTTCATGAACAGCTCTTTGAAAAGTGACTAGCCAATCTGCAAATTTTTCCTCTTAGTAGACAGTTGAAATTAGTAACATCACACAGCTCACAAAGGTTATAGTAAAACATTACAAATTTCAAGTGAAATATCAGACCAACCATTCTGTATTCTAATGCATCTCTTGATGACTTCCTTATCCCTACTTCTTGGCAATAATCAATTAAGTATTTTGTTATTTCAAAACCAAGTACTCCACACTTCAGAAAGTTGCAGTCTCAGACTAAGTATGAAAAAGTCTTCCTTAGAAAGATACTATTTGGATTAGTATTTCAAACTGAATATCTAATGTTTAAATTATTAATATTTCAGATAGGGGTGTCTAAAAAGCATGAGGTCAGAAGGCCAGGAGTCAAGTACTGCTGCCAGTTAGATTTGGAAAACAGGCTCTAAATATAGCACTTAGATTTCATTCAGTGCCTCCTGTCATGTCAATAGCCCTTTATGTTGGAAATTACTATTCTAGGGAAGAAAGTCACACAAATGCTCACTTTCTATAGCCTCCATTATTACTTCACACAAAATCCTACGTTTTTTTCCTTTCAAGACCACTCATTCAGTTACTATTTACTAAATTCCCTGTGAAGGGTACAGGTTGACACAAACACTACATAAAAATCCATTTGTTTCTGTCACACATTGCTGAATAAATGGTACATGCCTTCAGCACTTTAGGGTTAGGGATATTTTATCTTGACCACTAAAAGGTCATTTGTGCTTCCCTCTACTCGTCTTTCTTCCACACCCTCTCCCCCCATCCGTTGATACCTTTTTCCAGGACAGCCCTTTCAGGCAGAGCTATGGTAGTCTTGTGGGCAAAGAATGAGAATAAAGCCTCATGACCCCAGTAAGAACAAAGCTGTTCCTTACCTTAAATATTCCAATACGTTTCTTTCCAATCCAAGACTTAAAAATAAACAGCAGTTTTTTAACAACTGGAGTAATAAGACTAGATGATGTTAAGGGCTGTCTGCACTGTTGTATAGCAAGTCAAGGTAACAGCGAAACACTCATGGTCACAAGGAAACAGAGGGGATGTTCGTGAGTGAAGGCACTTTCTCTTGGGTAGCATAATAAAAATAAAATCTGATTTGACAGTTATGTCTTTTTCAGAGACATGCTACAACACCCTGAAGATAAAAAGAGACTTCTAGTGGAATAACTGTTTGCATTTAAGTCTACTTAAGCAAAGTGCAATCTTAAGCAAACAAACCCCACCTCCCACACACACTCTATACCCAAAACCAACAGGAAGAAACCCACCCAAACAGGTAGTTTAGATCCCACTGACTGCTGTAATTCCCATATAATTTCATCTGGCTACAGCTTTTTTCTAAAGCTATTGAAAAAGAATAGAAGTGGATAAGAAACACCAGAGAAAACTGACAGTGTTTTGTCAATACCTCAGCTTAAATAAAAAGGCAGTTTATCACATTAAACAATTTTAACTTTTTTCCAACATCTTGATACACCTCAAGGTCTCAGGGAAGAGGCAAAATGATCATGCTGTTTGTATAACAGCTACCTGAACAATCTTACAACAGAGAAGAAATACCTCCATCAACAGCAGTGAGCAACCACTCTAGATAGCCATGGATTTCAGAGAAATTATTCCAGCAGGCAGGAACTGCAAGTTAGGAATGGTGCTTACCTACCTCCTTGAGTTTTGCTGATAAGTCAGGTTATGCTTTTCTTTAAATACAGACATTTACATAAAGAGACCAGAGAACTGTCCAATGTCCTTGTGTTGTTCAAGGCACTTTGATACACTGATTCTTCCCCCAAAAATTAAGGCATAAATGCAGAAGTAACTAGATGTTGCTAACATAATGTAGCACATAATAATTCAGAGTGACACAGAAAAGTCAGTCTCAGAAATGAAGGAACTACCACTGAGAAAATCCAAACCTCCTCCGCTAGAAGTAAAAATTGGCATTTCTTTGCTATCAAGTGCTGACAACTGTGGAAAAAGTCAAAAGCAACAAAACTGAGGCTTAATAGGGAGCTTTGGCTTGCTTGAAGACAAGTAGCTGATAGCTTCCCAAACATAACCTGTACACGGCAGATGGCTCTTACAAAAGCTTGTGCATTTTAGTTTTGACAGCAAACAACCACCTAACATTCCCCTGCACATGCTAAAGCTTTACCTTTAGGCAGGTTCAAATGCTGTTAAAATACTACAAGTTACAAACAATCAGTCTTTCACAGTATCTATAGAAGTCTAATGCCTATATCTTACCCAGTTGTTTAATCCTTAAAAGGCTGAAGGCAGCTGTAATGCACAGTCAGATACTCTGACAATCACTAGAGGAAGAGGTGTATTACCACTGCAGCTGCTTTGGGCAGGAGTCTAAAGCAGATGTGCGTCTGGCAATGGTGACGTAAAGACATTTTAGATACTTGCAACCTCACTTGTGCTGGAGAGTCCTGCATAAACAAGCATCATTCATCCATATAATCACCACAACTCCAGTATTTCTGCTCAGTCACACAGGTGGTGATTCTAAGACTCAGCTGGTCCGCCTGCACAGCTCAGTTACACATGGACTGTACGGACAGCATGCTTCAGAAGGGGTGCTTTCGCTTCGGAGTGGCTGAGCACCACAGAGCTGACTAGGGGAAGAAGACACGCAGACATATGTTACTGGAAAAAAAAAATCTCCAATACAAGAAAGCTCACAGTTACATTTGCAACCCTTTCAGTTCAGGGACACATCTATAGAGCAGATTTAGATTAAGGAGGAGTACAGGTTACTTAGCTGTCCTACTAGTCACTTAACATAACCAGACCTCCTCCACAGATTAAAAGTACTTTAGCTTGCTTTCCAGAAGCTTGTATTTCATAGTTTGTGGAACTGTTGACAGACAAAGTTAGTCCTGGAGCGAACTTCCTTCCTTGTGCTTCCCTTCTCCCCCATCCTAATTCAGGGCTTAAATTACAAGCTATTTAGACATACCACGTACCTCTCAAAAAAAACCCCAAAAATAGCTACTTTCAACACAGTGACTCCATCTCACCTACTAAATTAGCTCCTTGCTTTGCTCTGCAATCATCTCCAGGAGCCCCAGTCCCCTAACACACAAACTCACTCTTTCACCTTCATTTGGAACTGGTGAGATTAGAATCCGATGCTTAAATTTCTGCTTTGGACTGGTTTCTGTCATCACAGGAATGTAAGAAAGAGTGAAATCAATATTTAGAAAGAAAATTTGGTCTCTGCAATAACTCCTGTAATGATTTCCTCCAACCATACATAACTAAACCATGGGAAGCAGCTTGAAAGAAAAGGGCCTGGTGGATAACAACTTGGCCATGAACCAACAACTTGCCCCTCTGGCAAAGGTGGCCAACAGCCTCCTGGACTGCTGTGTGCCGCTAGCAGGTCGAAGTGGGGATCCTTCCCCTCTAACTCAGCCCTGAAGAGCCACATCTGGACTGCTGGATCCAGTACTGGGCTCCCTGATACAAGTAGTAATTGGATGTCCAGGAGCAAGTCCAACAAAGGGCCACAAAGATGGTTAAGGGACTGGAGGCCTTCTCCTATGAGGTCCAAGCTGAAAGAGCTTAGACTGTTCAGACAGGAGAAAAGAAGGCTCAGGGGGATCTCATCATCTATACAGAAATCTGCCGGGGAAAGGTAAAGAAGGTGGTGCCAGACTCTTCTCAGTAGCGCCCAGTGACAAGACAAGAGGCAACAGCACAAATTGAAATGCAGGAAATTCTGTTTAAATGTAGTAAAACATTTTTCTTGTGAGGGTGATCGAATACCAGCACAGGTTGCCCAGAGAGGTTGTGGAGTCTCCATTCTTGCAGATATTTGAAACCCAACTAGGCATAGCCCTAACCTACTCTAGCTGACTCTGCATTGAGAAGGGGGCTTGCATTAGATGAACTCATGAGGTCCTGGCCAACCTCATGCGTTCTGCGATAACTGTATAAAGTGGTACAGTAATTTCAAAAAACTCCTCCTGCAAAAATATAAATATTAAATATTCCAAATATAATAAAATCTCTATAGCTGCCAGGAAAAATGTTTCTGCATAGAGAACTGCTCTTTCAAGTATTTTTGTACCTTTTAATATAGAAGTCAAACAAGCATAATTTTAAAGGAAGTGACAGGAAAATGTCTATTTTTAAGCTTGTAAAAGAATATTAAATTAGCAGTCACATAATGAAACAAAACTCTTCAACTAATCATCTTTTCTCCTGAGTCTTGCAAATCAAGTTCACTCTTTCATGAAATTCAACTCTGCAAGGATTATTCAAAGTGAAAATGCATTTGAACTTGCAATTCAAATATTCCCAAATATTCCTCTGAAGGGTTCTCTTAAGGTGTTTCTGTGGTTGGATTCCATTATCTCTCCTGTATCATAACCCAATTCTATTAATTGCAGGAGAGTGTAAAATAGCAGCCAGTTGCATGTTTAACCACAGAAGCAGGAAAGACTTTAAGAAGCAAACACATTCAACATTAGAGTTAGGTTGTAAAATTACAAGATGTGCTTCAAATTATTCTGGTTTCGTTTGATGATGACCATTAAAAAAGATGTAGAATCATCTTAGGAAGTTATGTCTTTTAGAAAATCTATAAATAATGCAGGCTGCACTACTATCACTATAGAATATTAGTGCCTTAAAAAATAATTAGTTTCCTTCGAGAGCGCTATTTGTAGTGTCCAAGTCTAAGTAACCCAGCCTAGTTAAGTTTTCTCATTGAAGATCCAGAGTCTGAACATTTGAAAATAGAGTCTAAAATAAGAAAAGGATAAAACTACGTATTCATAGACTTTACAAGCTTTTATGTGTTTCAGTGGTAAAGAATAAATGACTTATTCCTGTCTCTATTGAAGTTAATGGCAAACTTCCCATTACCTTTAATGAAGGGAGGAACGGTCACTGTGGGTCTCTGAGAATGAGTTATTTATTAGAATAAAGGAATGTGGGTCACTGTGGAAAAAAGACCAAAGGAGTCATATCAAGAACACACAGCGAGCTCCTTTGGTGCACATTTCTCTGCAAAACCCTGTGTTGTGCACTGTCGCTTTTCTGTGGAAGTCAGTCCTCTACAAGCCTGACTGCCAGAACAGCACCTCACAGGCAAATAATTCAAGATTCAAATATTTTAATGGGGTGTCTGATGTCTATCTTTTCCTTCCAAAAGAAGTTAGCCATATCCAAATAATTAGTACTTTCATATAAGAAGGAGATACTCCAATGCTGGCCTCTAAATTCACACTGCACAAGAACGCTGTTGCCGTGGTGTTGTGTACGTTACCCTCCCATGACCACCTCCCAAAAACATTGCTGTGCATGGTGAAAAAGCAGACAGGGGCTCAACTCCTTGTAATCCTAGTTTTATAGTTACTGAGGCGGTACACCCTGTTCTCTTGGAAAGCTGTGAAGCATGTCTGTGTCCCACTAAGATTTCTGATGTTTGCTTCTATCCAGGAAGATAAAACACTTCCTTCTAGTGCCGCTAGCCCAACAGTTTCACAGACTCCAGGAACCTGATACAACACCAGCATCATAAACCTCTGTAAGGCATTTACAACAGAAGCAGATATGCATAGAGTCTTTCACTGCTTTTCACAGCAACCATTTATGTTGAAATACCAATGCACATACTAGCTTCTGAAAGTACCCTGGTAAATACTTATACTCACTGTTTAAAGGAGAGTATAAACTCAAAATGCGTTAACTGGCATAATTTCTGTTTGCCTGTTGATTTGCGAGAATAACATATGATTTCAGATAGTTACTTTTCCTGAAGATAATTTAAGGTTATTTTAAAATAATTTAAGGATAAACAAAATTCAGACTATGGTATTTATTTCCTTTTTTCTTTTATGCAGAGTTTAAATATGGAGGGCCAATCTAAAAATTTTAAAATTACACACAACTAGTAGGTTCTTTTGTGTGTTATATATCACATCAGAAACTCAATTTACTCATGGGCTCTCCTGTTGTCTTTCAAAAGTGTTATTTCTGTGAAGGTTTTATTCTTGAAAGCTTTTTAAAGGGTATTCAGTGGGGGGTGGGAAGGGATGACCACAACAAAGAGAAGCCCACAAGACCTCCATACTGATGCCTTAGGGACAACCAGAGGGCTGTACCTGAACAAGGCAGGCACCACTCAGAGCACTCTGTCAGGGCAGGACTCCAGCTGATTCCCATCATCACTAAAAGAGGACAATTTCTTCATCACCCACCCTGATGAAGAAACACTTCACCTTTTCCTCAGGGCTGCTGTATTACTAGCATGCAGCGGGCAACTGGGCCTGTAAGATTGAATGTGGCTGCTGTGCACAGACTATTTTGAAGCTTAAATAGGAATATTTAGACCTACCATCATTTAGAAAGTGTCTTCACTGAGAAAATGCTTAGTAGCAATTCAGATATTACCACAATAGAAATAAAGAATTCCATTTGTTTCACTATGGCATTCAGTAATTAGCTCTTAAATCTTTCAAGGCTAAAACTTCCTTATTGTAATGCAATTACTATGTTACCCTCATTATAATGGAATTTCATTTACAATATCATCTATAGCAGAAATGGTTTTACCACTTAAAGGTCAGTTACTTCCAAATTTTCCTGTTCCATATAAAAAATTAATTAGAATAAAATAATTTGAAGCCTGTTACAATTCCAGTTGTTAAAACGTTTTAAGGTTCTGTGAAACTTACTTAATGAACAATTGGTTATTTTCTTTGAATAGATATCCTGAGCATGAGCAAGAAACAATTAATTTAATAAAAATAGTTTGTGTTTACTACAGTTTATATTTGGCATATTTGTGAGCATAGTTTATACCTGCTAGAAGGCAGCACTAGGCCAGGATTCCTACAGGTACAATTAATATTAGCCAACATTAAATAGATACAGTGACTATGTCTGTTAGCACAAAAACTGAATGTGAAGCAGCTTTTTTTTCCCCACCCCAGATAGCTCATTTGACATTTTTTTTTTCAGTCCTGAAGTTAGAAAATCAAGCTAAATTAAGACAAACTTCCAGGACTAATCAATTAGAGGTCAATTTTTCACTAAGTTTTTCCCTTATGGTAAAGTGGTCTAAATATTTTTTTTCTTGGTGCTCAGCTACTGGATTGCATACTCAAATGGCATTTACATCACTGTATCAGGAGACCTGGGGCCAGATTTTCAGTTGGGAATATAATAGTGCAGGAATACATAAATGCACCGTATATCGGATGCTGTGATATGAATTGTCCACAAATGGTTCTTTAAGGCACAACCAGAAATAGCAGATTTCTTGCTCTCTGATAACAGTAGTTCCTGATCCTTAAATAGAGAGCCAGCATGTCTTTAGCAAATCAAAACACCGAATAGATGAACTGAGTAGTTCTAAGCAGATGAGTTACAGGTATTTACAGTCTACATTTGGCTTCATACACTGTTAATGATTATCATTAACATTATTTGACTGAAATGATGTGGAGGAACTGTAGATTTAAGAGAATTTAGGACCAGGTTAATGCTGAATAAATTGGTGATAAGTATTTAGAATGTAGACTCTAAATGAAGTATTTTTCTAAAATGAAGCAGATTTCTGCCAGAGTCTCTGGCTCTGAGTGACAGCAGAAATACCATAAAGACTAAATAATCATATGGCAATGGACACATGAGAAATACAGATGTACTAGATAAATTAAAAAGAAGCAGTCTTAGTACTTGCCAGATGTCTGAAAAGTTCTTATCTTTAGTCCACAGTGATCAATTGCATAGATCTACATATAAAGCAGTTTAGGCATGCTGCTTGGATTTCACTAACCACAGTGGATAAACACACTGAACAGTTTAAGAAAGATTCATCAAAAGCCAGCCCTTGTAGCATAGCGCTGAAATGTTGCATATAGACATATGTGTGGGAAAAATAAGAATGCCTCTTCTGTTAGATAACCTATTTCATTTCATTTCTTTATCACTAAATGGCTTCAAGGAAGATTAGGATGTCTAGAGGAAGACCATGGCATTTCTTAAGTTTCCTTCCTAGTCATATAACACCTGTAGCTACAAAGAAGATAGGGAAGGATGCAAGTTGTCTGGAAATTAGCAGGCATAAGCTCTCTTGTTTTTTAAACTTTATGCTCATGAGGAAGAAAGAAATCTGCATTTAGGAATAAGTACAGAGATCCAATGGCTCTTCCACCCAGAAAGGATAGCAAAAGTGCAGTAACACCCTCTGAGGACTGCAGAGTTCCCACAGTTTGTGAAATAATTTGTTTTCAGCTAAATTCAGAATAGCCGATTTCAGATATTACCTTATTATTAGACACAATACTGACTTAGTCCTACTAAGCAGTCCATTCAGTATGGCAGTGCCAGAGGTTCTCATCATACACAAAGAACTTCACGTAACTGTGGATCATACCTCCAAGGCTGTTTAAAAAAAATAATCACACTGTGAAACTATGGCATGATATGATTTTCCAAGTTTTAATTTCTCCCCCCCTTTCTTTCATTCCTCCTGTTAGCAACCTTTGTTTTATCTTTGGCAGATGGTCATGACAGACTGAAGCTCATGCAGGCAACTCTCAGAAGATTAAGAGGCAAAAGATTTTATTCAAGCTTTCAGAACTAATTTTTTGGGGTTTTTTTTAATTAGATTCCTTGTAAGTTATGAAATTTAATTTCATTCTGAACAATTTATCAGCTTACTGAAATGTAAAAGAATATCTGTTACATTAAAATGCCAAATACTCCTATATTCACTATCTGATAAAGTATTAGAAATGTAATTAATTTCAGAGACATGCAGAAGTGCATTATGCTACCTTAATGGGTTGGGGAACCTTTGAAAAATATTTTAAACAATTGTTGACTGAAAGATCCAAGAATATGGTTACCATATTTTGAAAACATAGTATTTGGGTGTAGAAAGATGTTTGTTACACATCTGAAGGAATACATTACAACGCTTCCAATTTAATTTTGCATAATTTTAAACAACTGTAATGAACTAGCAAGTATTAACCTTCTAGCATCAGACTGTCATTTACTGAATGCCTCAGTAGATTTAATCTGTTTAAGAATCACTGTATACTAGCATATACTGAACATTCACTACCTAGATTCTTCCTTTCCCATGTTGGGCAAAGTTTAATGGGCTTATTTGTGGCTAATGAGCAAGAAAAATATCCAAGGGACTTGGATGTAGTAACTGAGTAACGAATGAAGTTTAAGCAAACATGGAAACTAACCTTCAGCAACCTCTCCATTGAACAGTTTAAAATATGCTTCGACACAACAACAGGCACCAAATTACTGCTGTGCTACAGCGTCCAAAAATACTGAAAGAATGTTAATTTGCTATTGCCATAAAAGAAAGCAATGCATTAGTCTGATCTGATGAGCTAGGTTGTCCTGTGTTGACCTACTATGATACATCTGTTGAGGCTGATGAAAATCTGTGCCAGATGGAAGAGACATGAATTGCAACTGCAGTATGTGAGTTTTTCTTCCTACAGTACAAAACACCTGATTGTAGCTTTGTTTCTTCTTCTTGAAATACTATCATTTGAGGGGCAGGTGAGCATTTAAGAGGATTTTGGAGTACTTTGAGTCTTTCTTTTTAGCAACTTTATTCTGTCAAGGAGCAACCAGCATTCAGGTATACCAAATTGCTGGAGTGGTGGGATTCTTTGTTCAAAGACACTGAAGAGTTATACACTAGATGGCTGGAAAGAAAATTCTGCCCTGTGGGTAGAGTGATCAGAGCACTTGAATGTATTTTTTTTTCCTAAAATCCAATACATGAATGCATTGATTTAAAAGTTTAACTTCAGAAAATAAATTTTAACTACATATTCATTAAGGTTGAAACATGCTTTGAGTTCATTTTACTCTGGATATGATAACTTAAGTCAGCTCTAAATATGCAGAAAGAGTAATAGTAGAGAGCTACACCTGATTTCCATCATAGCTGTATTGCCCATAGGCGATACACATGTTTTTTCGTGCATTTCAATAAAGTGTTTTGTTAAGCCCTTTTTCTAATATAATAAAATTCTCCTTTGGATCATTAGGGAATGTATTTATATCAAGTAAAGCCCTCATAAGAAACAGAAAGCAGAAGTACAATGACTGGACAATAAGCAGCAGCTATTTTGGGGAGTTATATTATATTTCATGAAGTTTACTAAATTAAATGGAATTGCTATTAGAAGGTAAATTCCTTGCAAAGAGGGACAGTAATATTGTATCTCAAGCACAGATAACCATGATGCTGTTGCTTTACAAATAACTACACATACAATCCTACATTAAAAGCAGATAAACCCCATAATTCAGAAATTAAAAGAATAAAACTGAAGTTGTCTGTATAATTCTAGAAGGCATTTTCTATACATATGTAAAGTACAGGTTTTAACTATTTTTCCCCCCTCTCTGATCTTCTCCTTGTTTAATGCACAGGGTACAGATCCTGATACTTTATAGAAAAATATTCAATCATTATTAAACTGTTAACTGAAACTAACTGAAACAAGTTAAAAATTAACTGAAAGTAAAAAAAAAATGTTCTTTTAAAAGAAAAAACCCTAAGTACTAATTAATGAAAAATTCAGGCTGGAAGGTTGGTGGCTAACAGGATTAATAGTTATTCACACTTTTTCCTAATATAGGTGACCTCCTTCAATCTGAGTCCATTGGCATACAAAAGTCGTAACTACCTTGTTACTCTTCACAACCCATACGGAATGAAGTAATTCAAAACCCATATGTATGTGCTTTACCCCACTGAGAGTATTCAATTAGGAAAAATAGTCCAAGACTAACAGTCTTTTTAATCATTCAGTAGCCCTTTGCACATCACTTATGTGCTCTGTTTCTCTAATAATTAATCACTAAGTTTATTAGGAGACATTAACCTCGAGGTTATTGGATGAACCTCATTCAATGTCTCTTACTATTGAGAGTAATAATCATTTATAAGATATTTGCCGGCAGCCTGATTAGCTTGATAAAGGACAATAATTAACACCATTAAGCAGTGCCACGTTGGAATGCTTTCACTGGAAATCTTTCATCTGTAGGATTCACTGGATTTGCGTCCAGCATCACCCGAGTTTCCAGCAGGCACATACCTTAGCTCTGCAGTATTCACTGTGTTATCACTAGGAAAGCAAATATTGAGGTAATATTATCTGCTATGCTAAGCACAAGATTGTGGCAACAAGCCTTTCACAGAGAAATGATAGAACTTAAATAGTCACTGTCCTCAATGGGCCTGGTTGGAAACATTGTGCCCACAGAGTTTCGAGTACAAGGATTCTACAAATTAGAGATTAAAGAACACCCCCCCACAGTCCAGCAAAAAAAATCCTGTAACATCGAAAGTAGCTGTAAGAAAAAGTGGTGTGGGTTATTAGGTTATTTAGAAGTGATGATTCAATTTAAAACCAAAATAAATAACAAGAAATCAAGTGCCTAGCTAGAATCATCTCACACCAGCAATGTTTTTTGTTAGCTTTCCATACTTTGGTATTTCTTTTCTGCTTGTAGACTTCAGTGTATACTTGAAAACACCAGAACATTATTTTCCCCAATCCTTGGTTTCAAGTGTAAAACTGCCCTCTCCACATCAAGCAGTTGTCAGTGGGTGCTTGTGCTCTGCAACTCTAAAATCAGAGCTTCAGCCACATACAGTTATCTTGTGACATCTCTTAGAATGCTGAATTAAGAGTTCTGTGTTCTTGGAAAGGCATACCATGATCTGCACCAGGAGAAAGGAAACTAAACAATCACTACTTGCACCTTTTTAGAGAAATTGTTTACCTAAAAAGGTGACTGTAAGGGCTGTCCACATGTAGATGTCTATTTGAACTACTTGTCTACACTTCTGTTATCCCATGGAAACACAAAGAATTCCGTTCAACCATTCACCTTAGGTGTCCACCTAAAACAGTTAATCCAGACAGTATCTCAGGTACAGAAGCCCTCTTTCCAAAGTACACCACTGCCCGGGGACATATGCTGGTCTGTCACCTGAGCAATGCAAGTGAGGCTGTAGACGAAAAGTTTTCCAGTGTCTCAAGAACTTTCCAAAACTGAGAGCAACCAAAGAAAGCAATAAAAGTGCAGAAATCTTGCCATTTGCATAAAGCATTCAACGTTACACATTCAAAATTCTTAGTCTGTTCTGTTCAGAGATGCATGTGGACATATTTTTCAGTCTATCCTGAAAGTCTGAAAAAAATTATTCTGTAAGTTGGATCAAAAATATTTTAAAAAGCTGAAATACTTGGTTTCATTTTGGCCCTTAAAACTGCTCATATGAAAAACAGATTTTTTTTCCAAAGAAAGTAAATTTTCAAGACATCTAAAAGCCAAAATATTTTATTTCTGAAGTTCTGGAGGAGCCTATTTAAAACCAAGCAACTTATTGAAACAGACATGAATTTGCTAAATATTTTGAGTCAATAAATATTCTTTTTGCCAAAAAATAATTGTCAGCATTGTACAAATATAGTGCTGCTTATTAGTTCCACTGAGCATAAGGATCTGCCGGTTTTTTTTGAAGCGGTAAGGAAATGCATATTGCATTCCTTCCAACAATTTAAGTGAACATAGACCTTTATTAATTTGGCTACGCAGTCTGAATTATTTTTGATTACTCTTTGTCTGTAACCAACAATTATCACAAAGTTTCAGAAACTGGCAAACTAAAAATAGCGTTACATTTAGCCCAATCTCTTAAGAGTTGCAAAAACAATTATGAGGAAAGTGAACCATTACTGTAAACTATATTTCATTATTCTTCCTCACTCAGCCTAGGTCTTTGCTTTGAGGACAGCCTTAGAAATTTATTGAATAAAATAGAATAAGAATTATATGCTCAAAAATTATTAATCAAATTGCATACTATCTCCCAAAAGCCATATAATTGGGTGGGTGTGCTAATATATCATAATATATGTCAGTGCTTTATTGCTTTCTCTATAGAAATCAATACTTGGTATGACAGATGATGGGTGGTCACATTATATTGCTATTATTTTTGTTGGTACTGTGAAAACAGCAACAATAGTTGTACCAGAGGTATATATACCAGTGAGTGATAATATCAACATCACTGCCTTTTTATAGAATATCCTAAAAGATAGACAGGGCACGTTTGAATAAATACTGTATCAAAAATAATTTCTGCTTTCAATTAACTCCTGTTCCATTTCAAGATGACAAAACAGTCAAGTACGGAAGCGGTCTTTAGATATTTCTGCAGCCCAGAGTGTATTTCTTGTTCGTTTGGGTTTTTTTTTTTCCTAAATAACAGGCTATAGCTAAGTCCTGATGTTTGCTGTTAACAATAACATTATTCCTGTTAAAGAGAGAGGAAATAAGGAGGATGCAAGATGAGGAGCAAAGAGATTTGCAGGGTCCTCCAAGGTAGGAATTCCTACTCTCCTGCATGAGAGGCATGCACGCTGTAGGGAGAACTGCAGAGAGTTCATCAGCAAGAGCAAAGGATTCAAAGTCTTGTC
Organism: Cariama cristata; assembly: GCF_000690535.1. NCBI lineage: Eukaryota > Metazoa > Chordata > Aves > Cariamiformes > Cariamidae > Cariama > Cariama cristata. The sequence goes on from NW_009597289.1 coordinate 23,916, forward strand.
TCTCTTGCTGAACATTTCCTGTATAAACACAGGAGATAGTTACACTTTTCTTGCCCTGCCACTGTGTCTGAGGAACATATTTGCTCCATAACATCCAAGACTATTACATATTGGCAATACCTTTACCTATTCTTTTAGATCCCTTTCTGTTACAAGTGAAATAAATCCTTTGAGTGCATTAATGTACAAAACCAATGAATTTCAGCACATCATTTTTAGAAATTTTCTGCCATACTTTGAAATCCTATTTATGCTTTGACGGAATCAATTTCTTTATAAAAATGCTTAGACTGTTACCTGGATCTTTCCTAAATTTTCAACACTGTTCCTAGGATTGTCTTAAAAGATAGCACAGTAGAAAAGAAGGTGGTAACATTCAGCCCAGGTTTTAGGAAACAGAACTGTGACTTTTTAGTAGTATGAAACTGTGAATGAGAATAAACATAAGCTCCGCATCAATGAAGTACCTTTTCTTTCTTTCTCTGGAGAGAGCAGGGATGAGCAGAGGCTGGAGAGGTTGTGCACTGCTCTGCAAACACCTCAAGGCTTACTGCAGTGACAGCGACTTAAGGGATGTTTGTACTCCTCCAGTTTACTCCACTCGCTCAGTATGTATTCATTTCAGCACATAAGCCAGGGAGAGTAGAAAGTTTATTCTAACTACTCAAAAACTGCTGGACTCTGAATGGGTGCCAGTGGCAGGCAGTCGGTTGGAGCAGAGGGTAAGTGCATCATGTATGCACGGAGGCATAACCATACAGAATTATCAAAATCATAGGTCCCCCAAAGTGGAAAGAAAAAATTCTCTAGTTATCAGGAGTCCTTCACCCCACACAGAAAACTTGCTGTATGTAACTTGTCAGGTGGCAAAATGCAGCAAGTGCTGCTTCTTTCCTTATTTCTTTGCTGAAACAACTCTTGGATTAAGAAAAGTGAAAAAGGTTTAAAGGCCCAGTCTAAAAGCACATAAATGCTTTTCCTAGGGCTTACAAACACAAGTTCACCAAAATTAAATCAACTGCTTACAGCCTAGTCTGATCAGACACTTGCATACTTTAAAAGATCAGTTTTAATTTCTGAGACCAATGTTAATTATGCACCATCTATTGTCTGTGCAAAATTTTCAAGTAAATGATAAAGCAGCAACCACTCCTCATGCTACTAAATGAAATGTAAGAGAGTCGAAACTGTAAACTTACTCAGGACATTAACAAAGTCACATTTTAAAAAGAATTATTTTAACACACATTAAACAAAAGTTAAATACATGATAAAATAAACTATCATAGTCACATTCTTAATTGCAATATAATGCAATATAAACTGAGCTCCAAAATCTACATACACTCACATTTTTTATGTTATTTGTAAACAATTAAAAATAAAATATCATGGTTCAGCTTTTGGTCACATTTACCCTGCTGTAAACCAGATTAATTTAAGGAAGTTGATTCAGACTGATAAAAAAGAAAAAAATTAGATGTTAAGGAAGAACTAGATCCTGTATCGTGTGACTTTTATAATAAAATACTCTTTAAAAAAATTTCTTAAAGCTTCTTAAAAAAGCCATGAGCTCTCTCTTTTGGCAACATAAGAAAATTAAATGGATAAAATTCTAGTTTAATTCTTTCAGCTCATGATTGTTTAGTTCTTTCATTGTTTTATAAGCTTTTACTTCAGGTCGTGAAATAAAGGAGAATAGAGAGAAAAAACACTTCTGAAAATCTTTCTTGATCAATACTTATTTGCAAAAATACAGTTTTTCTAGTTACTGGTTCACTTATGGTTCTGTAATTTCAGATCAAGCAAGAGTTTACCAGAAGTATTTCTTATTTCTTATTCAAATACAGCAGTGACTCTTTCCTACAATTTTTTTCAAAATATGCTATGATAAGCCTATTGTCCTTACTTTAAATCTTGAAAGGCAGTCATAACTATGTATCTTATTTTCTGAAGTCATAATCATAGCTCTCAAGAGATAACTTCAGGTTACATTCCTTTTAAAGCTGAGCCTGCTCTTTAAGAATCACCTACTTTTTTGCTACCAAAAAATACAGAATCATAGAGGCATAATATTTATTGTATATGTTATAGAATTGTACAGCTACCACTAAATAATGCACTTAGCACTTAAGCGCTAGCATAGTAATTTTTGCTTTTTAGAAGGCATGGCCTGATTCATATGTAATTCTTACTGTCTTTTCAATAATACTCCATAGTCTTTATGGTTTCTACTAGCTGTACGTGTTATTTCTCTTGCCACAAGGGACAATTATTTTATGCCAAACATAGCTGACTTTTTACGGTTTTCTTTGTTTTATTGCTTTCATCTTATAACACAATCATTGCCATCTATCCTAGTTTAAGTGCACAGATCCATTTTTGGACTCCATAAGGAAACAATATGCAAGTTTTCAAATGCCCATGTGTGTAAATAATCACTACAGAAATTTAAGAGATTATTTTTGCTGGAGGAATGCATGCTTCTTCATTTTCTATTCTCTTTCATCCTAGTAGCTTTTGCTTTGAAAAAAAATTATGTTTCCAGGCAATAACAGGGGCATAAAGTTATCTTCTGCAAATTGTGCAGTTCTAGCAATCTTTGTTTCTCTTCAGCATCTCTGCTGAAGTGGTTGTATAAGCATTTTCCAATTACACATCAAAGCGTTAAGTAGTTCTAATACATGCAAAGGCCACAATGCTGCGTACTGTTGTGCTAGGTCTTCTCCATCAGCTTCTTACTTGACACACACCCTATTAACACTTCTAGAGGAAGAGGAGCAAGAAGTCTCTTAAGAGTAAACAGGTAGGTACAAAACACAGGAGGAAAAAAAATGGAAGGGGAAGCATTTTAGTTTTTAAGTAAGACTTTAGCTTTTTATAGCAAGCCAACAGTTCCGCTCTGTGTTCAGTGCAGCTCTTACAGCTGTTGGCTTAAAAGGCTATATTTGTCTCCCTCTTTTCCTTCCTCCAAGCAGGCTTCCCACAATTCTTCTGAGCCTCAATGCCCAAAAAAGACAGGACCTCTATGTAAAAGGACTCTTACTCTTTTTGAAAACTCCCCTTCCTTTTGTAGCCTCCATTTCTCCTGTTCTCAGAGACAACTTTGCAATTCAGCAATACCTGCAGGACAAACCATGTAACACTTTCGGGTTGAGGTTCCTCTTCAGTTAAATCAAAGAGGGAGGGCAAGTTGGGTCTGGGCCAGGTTGACCTGTGACCAAAGCAGTTCCTTCAGAGGCAGTTGCTGGAGGTACTTGAAGCAAATTGTAAAAGAAGAGGCAGCAGCTTCAGCCATGCCCCAGGAACCACCTCACAACTTCACATGCAGAATGAGATTTCACCTTTTACTCATTTGGTGCAGCACATATGGATGGAAAGTCTGGTATCTTCACTGCACAGCTAGTGAGTTTGAATTATGTCCTTATAATGAGGTGCACTGTGCTGCAAAAGGGCAGATGCAGTTAGATTGCATGTTAAAGCATGTTTATGATCCAAGTACAATCAACAGATCAATATATAGACTATCCTCCTCTCCCACTGTACTTATTTAGCAAATGGGAAACTTTTGAGAAAAATCAGATAAAACATGTTGGATTACAGAACCTTAAGCAAGCTATGTGAACCAGCTTTTTAGAAACTACTGCTCTTAATCTACAAGATTTTCTTTTTCTGCAGAAGGATGAATAGTTTGACTTGTAGAAATATGAGACACTGATGCCTTTCTTTTCACCCTTTAAATACTTACCTATAACTTTACAAAATGTTTAACTATAGCACTTTTCTACTTGTAAACTTGCCATTTGTATCCTTAGAGAAATTCTCCTAACTCTCTCAGCTCACCACAAAACATGGTGAAGCACCTGACAACCAGACTGATTTCCTTGCTAACAGATAAGCTTGTCACTGTTACTAGATATGTAAGAATTCATAGCATAGATTTCATCTTCATAAATTAAGATTTCAAAAACACATTTGTATATTTGCACCTCATCTACTGACCTTTCACATTGTTTATCTTAAATTCATATTTGGCCCATCGCAGGGAGTACTGTCAGGTAAAGCTGTTGAATTTATGTTGTTCTTCTAGCTTGATTTTAAGTTCCACATCCATGCTGGTTTTGGCTGGGATAGAGTTAATTTTCTTCACAGTAGCAAGTATGGGGCTATGTTTTGGATTTGTGCTGGGAACAGTGTTGGTAATTCAGGGATGTTTTCGTTACTGCTGAGCAGGGCTTGCACAGAGCCAAGGCCTTTTCCGCTCCTCACCCCACCCCACCAACGAGGAGGCTGGGGGTGCACAAGGAGCTGGGAGGGGACACAGCCGGGACAGCTGACCCCAACTGACCCAAGAGATATCCCATACCATATGGCATCATGTTCAGGGTATACAGCTGGGGGAAGAAGGAAGGGGAGGATGTTCAGAGGGATGGTGTTTGTCTTCCCAAGTCACCATTACACATGATGGAGCCCTGCTTTCCTGGGGATGGCTGAACACCTGCCTGCCCAAGAGAAGTGGTGAATGAATTCCTTGTTTTGCTTTGCTGGCATGTGCATGGCTTTTGCTTTACCTATTAAACTGCCTTTATCTCAACCCATGAGTTTTCTCACTTTTACCCTTCCAATTCTCTCCCCCATCCTACTGGGGTTGGGGGGGGTGGGCAGAGGGGCAGTGAGCAAACAGCTGTATGGTGCTTAGTTGCCAACTGGGGTTAAACCACAACATCACCAGAACAAAACTTATAATGGCAGAAAAGATTTGCAGAGCGAATAATAGAGCAACCATAAGCAGGAACCAAGAAAAGGAAAGGAATAAGACAGAAGCAGAAAGTAATGCAGAACCAGTCTGCAACAGAAATGTGGATGTGCAAAACGGTATTTCCCAGCACGCAAACAAGATAAACAGAGCAGAAACAGAAGTCAGAAGTGACTTTCAGACCAACAAGATGAACAAGGTCCTGAGCCCATCCTGTTTTGTGAGAACTAGAGTAGCTCATTCATATATTTTTGCAGACCTTAAATTTTTCAGGCTCTGGAAAACAAGACACTCCCAGCATGAATAACGCAAAGATATTTTTCTTCCCATGTATCTGGATTAAACATATCCTCTTGCTTTTAAAATAAAAGTTTTTTATTTCACTTGAAATATAATTTAATTGATAAAGCAAGATTATAATAATCTTTGGTTTACCATGGATACATAACTAATGTACATATCTAAATAATTTCCAGCAATACAATGAAATAAATTACTTCACCTGAAAAGTGCAATATTTTTCATGAATGCTATATGAATATTGAATATTTTGATTGTTTAATGTTTTACATTTGTTTGTATGGTGTATTACACAAAATTAGGAGCTGTAAGAATTAATGTTATAAGAAAATATTTGAAACAAAATGGAACATAGGTGGAAGAGATCTAATATTAAGTATCACTGACTGGTTTTACTCTTTCCTGTATTAGTTGTTTGCTTCCTCCTTTCTTCACAGCTATGCTTTCAGTATAGTCCTCCTTTCTTTTCTTTCTTCAGCTATCTCATTCCTCCCTCAGTCTTTTATTTCTTCCTGCCCCTATTCTTTCCTACTATTTTTAGTTAGACTGCTCCTGTGCCTTTTTCAATCATTATTTGGGCTCAGCCAGAGAGCAAAACCAACTCACAAAAAAGAAGGGAAAAGAACACTTTTTTTCCCCTCCTCAGTCTTCCCAAATGAATCCATAGCTTTTCCAAGTGAAAATACACTTGAAGGAATGATTTGCTGAACTTCACTAGTTTAACAGAGGAAAGTTGCATCTATCTGGTGTTTGACCAGTCATGTGCTTCAGAAATAATTCAATTGGGCAGCGTGATTCTGGTGGCCACACTGGTGAAAGTGTTATTGAAATTGCAATTTATGGCAAACCGTTCTCTCTGTTTATATCTAGTATACAGAGAGTGTCTGTGGCTTGCTAAAGATTTGGTTTATTCTTTCTTGGATGCATATTCTTACTGCTTATTACAGATGCAAATTCAAAAGAACATAAACATGAATGCAAAAAGCTAGTAAATTCTTCTTGGTCACCACTTACATCTGTTACAGTCGTGTGTTGGACTAAACCAGTGGCAAAACAATGTTGTAGAAATACTAGCTACACAAAAGTAGGATAAAGTTTCAAGAGATACTTGATGTTAGCATTAATTTATTACACGCCGTGATTTTTTTATCTAGTACGCAGTTTAAAACACATTTTCTTCTAGAAAAAGCTTTCTTAGACCAACTTCACCTCAAAGGGTAGGTTCAGGACATTACAAGGGCAGAAGTATGTCATTCCAGTTTGCATAATATTAAAGGAAACAAATAAACAGCCCTTTCATCCACCCTAAAACTGTACTTTGAATAGAAGCATTCAGCTTGGTAAGGAAAAGTAATTCTGAGAAAATCTAGTACCAATTATTTTGAAAATTCTCAAAATTTTAGGTTACTAAGTTTATTTTTAATAATTGTATTGGTCTCAGTACCCAGCAGTTTTGAAAAACATTGGAATCCCTTTTGCATATGTACTACATTATCAGGCATGAAACAGTTTCTGCCCTCAATAGAGGATAGAGAACAGACAAAAAAGCCACCAGGTGGGAAATAAAGTCAGGACAGTTACAGGACCTTTAGCATATCCTAATTTAGCAATTTGTAACCATCTTCAAGCAACAAGCCACATTTCAGTTTCCAAGTGTTATGCTGACTTATTAATATTTTCTAATTATTTTCAGATTATCCATTATGTTAAATATATGCACATACTTGGAGAAATGTAAAATCACACATGATCTTACACAGGATTTTTCTGTACCCTGGAAAGGCTGGAGAAGCATATTTACAAAAAGGATATGAATATTTATGCACTTTAACATGGCAAGATAATTGTCATTTTAAAGTGTTCTTAATGCTGATATCTCAGTATTTACAGTAAGGTGTATGGGAAAGCTGTGGAATAACTGTTTTACATTTAAACATTCTCTGTGAAATTAAGGAATAATGAAAAATCATTTCAAAGAAAATAAATGCAAGAAATGTTTTCTGTTCTATTCCACAGAAGGTGCTATTTGAACTTTAAGGTGTTTATAAAATAATCAACTTCTGGTTTTATCTGTAGATACTTGAGCTAAGTAGTGCAGCTGACATCTGATGGACAGGGTGCCAGAGGGACCTGGACCCATGTGAATGTCATGAGGTTCAACAAGGCCAAGTGCAAGGTCCTGCACATGGGTCAGGGCAACCCCCAGTATCAATACAGGCTGGGGGATGAAGGGATCAAGAGCAGCCCTGCAGAGAAGGGCTTGGGGGTACGGGTGGATGAAAAGCCAGACATTACCCAGCAACGTGCGCTTGCAGCCCAGAAAGCCAACCATATCCTGGGCTACATCCAAAGCAGCGTGACCAGCAGGTTGAGGGAGGGGATTCTCCCCCTCTACTCTACTCTGGTGAGACCCCCCTGCAGTACTGCCTTCAGCTCTGGAGCCCCCAACACAAGAAGGACATGGACCTGTTGGAGCAAGTCCAGATGAGGCCATGAAGATGATCCGAGGGCTGAAGCACCTCTCCTATGAGGAAAGACAGAGAGTTGGGGCTGTTCAGCCTGGAGAAGAGAAGGCTCCAGGGAGACATTAGAGCAGCCTTCCAGTACCTAAAGGGGGCTTACAAAGAAAGATGAGGACAGGCTTTTTAGTAGGACTTGTTGTAATAGGACAAGGGCTAATGGTTTTTAACTAAAAGATAGATTTAGACTAGGTATTAGGAAGATATTTTTTACAGTGAGGGTGGTGTAACACTGGAGCAGATTGCACAGAGAGGTGGTAGATGCCCCAATTCCTGGAAACATTCGAGGTCAGGTTGGACAGGGCTCTGAGCAACCTTACCTAGTTGAAGATACTTATTGCAGGGGGGAAGTTTGAACTGGATGATCTTTAAAGGTCCCTTCCAACCCAAACTATTCTATCATTTTAATAAATCAACTCAAACAGATAGTCTAGATGAAATTAAATAGAAGATTTTTTTATAATGGTATATATTGAATTAATTCTACAAAAAGACAACTAAAATACTTCAAGTCAACCTGCTACAAAAGTAAAATGAAGTGATATAATTAAGCTTCAGCATATAGAATGTCTTTTAGAAATGACTTGCAAATTGCTAGCTGTGACGTATGACAAATACATATCTTTGGTGTTACTTTTCCCATGTCTTTGTTAAAACTTCTGAGAGACATGATCATTATTACAGTAAAAGCACAAAATCCAATGTGATATTACTTCTTTCAGTAACAGATCAACATTACCTTTTGTGTGACTATACTTCATTCCCCTTTCTCACAAAATGATGCATACCACTATTTTTAGAGTTCTCAGAACATAATTCAGTGAATTTCAGTAGAAACTTAATGAAATAATTTAGTTGTGAAGTATATGGTATATTTCCGAGCATTAGGTAACTGAGACCACTGTATGCACACACATACATGGTCTACTTCTGTCAATAGACAAGTCCAAACATCTCTTCCCCTTGCTGGCTTGCTTCACTAAAGGATGAAGGCACACACAACCAGGTTACATTAATGGCAGACCTGAATCCCAACATATTCCAGATATTGAAAATAAGCAGCCAAAATGCTAGGAAGCTAAAAACTTCTGAAAGAAACTATTTTATGATTGTCTTAATATGATGAAAAACATAAGCCTGGTTAAAATCTTAACATGCAAGATAGTCTCTGGGCATTTTTTACTTTTGTGATCTCTAGAGTAGTCATTACAGTATATGATATTCTAAGCCCATGAGATACAATTTCATAAAATAACTTCCGAGTCCTAAAATCAGCTCACATAAGCAGATGTTCAACAAGCAGTTCAGAGCGTTTCTAGAGTTAAGATATTTGCACATTACCATAAATAATTGTCCTTCCTCTTGACCTAGATTACAAGAATTTGAACTTCCTATCATAATTTTTTCTCACAGTCCAAACTTTTGCAGCTTTATTTTCTCAAAGTCTAGTTAAGATCTGAGTTTATTTTTTTATGTAGTTAACTTTGAAGGTATCGCATGGACTGTATCTTGAGTACTGTCAACTACAGAAGAGCAGCCTTTGCCATTTATGTTCAGTATTGGTTTTGCCATGACCGAGGCACAGTTGCAGTCAGGCTAGAACAGCTGTAAGCAAGCACAACTCTTTATCACATGATCTGTGGTTATGCCAAAGCTGGTTGCTAGCAGAGGAGGCAGTTAGGACACACTTCCACATCTCCTTTCTGCTTTGATAAGTGTACCTCTGACAAGGATAACAGTGGTAGCACTGTTATTTCTTCAAACATGAAAGGACTATGCAGATGTGATTTGACATGCATGTTCTCCCAACATGTGAGGCTGATCAGCTTCAATAAAGTGATTATAGAGAATGCTGTTACTTCCGAAATAATCGTCTACTTTGCCAACCTTTCCTTAGGCAATTGTGGCATTTTCTTCGATTCTATTATTTTCAAATCATCTGGGTACTCCAGTGCTGCCCCTCCTCAGACCTCTGTGCAGGTCAGCTATGACCAGTAGCCACATCACCAACGGTTATTTTGCCTCTTTGACCAGAAGCCATAGCAACAGTCACTCAGAGAGCAACAAGCAGACTGGTATGTTATCTAAAATTGTATAGGGCATTTCTCCTTAAAAAGTTAGGATTATGCCCCTAAGGATAAAAAAATATAAACAAGAAAGCAAAATTTGGACCTTATCTCTGACTTCAATCACAGTATTTGTCCCATAAAAACAGATTTTCATCTTTAACCTCCATGAAGTGTCTATTGTGCAAGTTTAACTACAGAAAAAACCCCAACATGTTGCAGCCATATAGAAATGTTAATCAGACATTTCTGTTTTGGCACATATAAAGCTGGCTTCTCAAAAATAATCTTTCACTCTCCCCCACATACAGATTGGAGGGGAGCTTTTCCAGTTTTCACAGTCTATTTATAGATGGAAATTGTATTTTCATTTTCTGCAGCTTACAGAGAAAGGAATATTACTCCAAAAAAATGCAAGTTGTGTATCTGTCTTTCAGCAATAACAATGGAATAAGCAGAAGCTGAAAATCTAAAGTTGTTGCAATGCTGTCATGCTGGTCACCGCAAAAGCGGAGAATGTGCTTCTTTGTTTACTTGTAACTAATTATTGAATTAAAGCACGACAGTACTTTTTTGCCTATCTGAATAAGGAAAATAAACTGATTAAGAGTTGCCAGTTTTAGTGGTCTACTGCATCTTGAGTTTAATCTGAGCACTGCTTATTTGTCAAAGACTCTTCCCAGTTGACAGCGCTGTGAAAAATGCAATTATACAAAGCTGCTAGATTTTTCTTTTTAAGAAGCAGAAACTGTCACCTTTATTCACCCTGCATGTAGAAGCCTGCACACTATTATGTAAAAATGTGAAGATATTATGGACAGACATAGGCAGAAATATTTTCAGCTCTTTAGTGTGTCCAGATTATGGCTAGATCCCCAATAAAGCTTAGAAAGCATGAAAAATGAATGTATTGAAACAGTCTGAATCAACATCTCTACTCAAAAAGGACTGTAGTGAATTTTTTCTCTTTACCTGACTGATGTTACCTTTAAGCATTATCTTTATAGTTTCATCTCTCTCTTCCCTCAGCAAAAATTATGCAAACACATACACTGAGAGGAATAGAGAAAAGGAGGGGGGGGGGACAACCCACCAAAAAAGCTACTGAAATTGGCAAGAGCTTAAGTCTGTAAAATTTCCTTTTTCTCCTTTTCCACTTCTACCAGCTGCAACACAAAGGAGAGAGCATGACCTTCATAAAACAAGTGACCTCATAACTGCTAAAGCTCTTTAAAAAGATACCACCTCTCTCCCATAATGAAAGTGCATGACAAAGATGAACCACACTTTCTTTTCTACTCACAGGACAGAGCAGGGCTTCTTTCCAGCCACCAGAGTAAACTGAACTTCCAGTCTCTAGGACTGGAAACTTGGACCTGAAAATAGGAACCGACAGCCTTGTATTATTGGCCCAGCAGGAACCCAAGAACACAATTCCTTCTGCTGCCAGGTGGATCTCTCCTAATTGATCTCAAAAACTAGCTTCTATGCAATTAAAAGCTAAAGAAAAATCTCTTTCTTATGATTTAATATAATACAAGTTGCTCTAATGATGGAATCTTATAAAATCATCTATGCATATGTATATATACAGAAAGAATATATTTGAATGTAAACTAAAAAGTTGACATTTAAGATGGAAAATATAACATAGATGCATTTTTGTCTGCAATTAAAGCTATGCTAAACTGCTGAAAGTCTTAAACAAAATCAGCTTTCACAAATCTGGATTTTTCTTTAAACATCTTAATCTTAGGTTAGATTTGCAGCCTGGGGGATGGGACTCAAGGTTTGCTTGTTTTGTGTCCAGAGCTAAATAAAGTTGTAATTTGTGATTAATTTTGTATTTGGCTTTCATTTTCATTAAAAAAAAGCAACAGAAGGAGTTGAAAAGTAGAACTGCAGAAACTTTAACCTGAAAACTTGCGATCTGGAACTGAAGATTTTTGCAGAGCTGTTAGTGTAACATACTGGCCAATATCCATCACTAATATCAGTTAAAGAGAAAAGCAGATACACTTAGCATGTGGTTAATAGAAAGTCTTTAATTGTTGTCATAGAGAGGTCCCTAGGGAACAGGAGATTCCACATTTTCCCCACCCGATGGCTAAAAAGCTTCAATGGTGGCAGAATTATTGCACGGTAACAGGTGGGGATCATCTAAAACACTATAAGTGGCTTCGTTTCTCTTAACTAGTTAGAGAGTTTAATGTCTAATGTGGAGACATGCTGGCCAGATCCACGCACAGAAGCATTCCTACAGTGCCAGAGGCCTTATATGCAAGATAGCAACAAATCCCTACTGACTTCAGCAGCAAAGCCCTCTTTTCTTTAGCACTGTAGCCCAAGCCAAACAATTTCTTTCTTTCCCAAAAAAAAACCATTCCCCACCCACTGGCTGAAGTGAGGTCCTGAGAGTGAGCATTCAGCGTTTATCACCAATAACCAGTAGCTTTAGCACTTGGCAGTTGCTGTGACCCTTCAGTAGCTGAAGTGGTGTCTCAATCATTGAGTAGCATATTTGCATCCCTAATGACTAATTTGTCCTAATGCCATGGCAGTATTATTTCCTGAGCTACTAGATTAAAATCTTGATATGTCTGGCCATATTGGTGAAAGCCTATGACAATGAATGAACTCAAATGCTGAAGTGAGTTACTGGATGAAGTCCAAAGAGCTTTGGATTTTTTTTTCTAATTTATTTTTTAAAAGGCATCAAACATTTGGGGTAGCATCAGAATTCAAATGAAATTCCAGATTTCACTACTTAATGGAAGTTTGCTGGAAGTATTTGGACACCCCAACCAAGCAAAATTATTTCACATGTTCACTGTACACCAACATAGGCTAACACACAAAAACTTTGGAAAAAAGTCTGCAAAACCAGCTGCTCAAGATGTGAAAGATGCCATAAATCAACACCATCAGGGAAAAGCTTGCCCCCATTTGCAATTTAGAAACAAAAATCATACTCCATCTGTAGCATTTTTGAGATGTCTGCAAAGCTTGGCACCAGAACTGAAACATTAAAATCTATTTCAGAGCTGTTGCATGTGTAGGGAGGATTCTCTAGCAATGGCAAAATATCACCGTGGGATAGCACAGAAGGTGGAACAAGCAATACTCATCCATAGACTTCATAGATAGCCTGCAAACAGCAAGAAGTATTAGCTTTTGTAGTACATATTGGTGGTGCTCTCCAGAGCACTCAGAATCAGTCTCCTCATTTCATTCTCATTTTTCCCAGGCTGTGCTCGAGCCCCTATAGAGAAATAGTGACAGTCTTGCTTATCTCACCTCCCCTGTGTCTCCAGTTCTATCATATTCTTCCTTCTGGTTGCCATGTAAATTTGCCTCACAAGGCTTTTCTTTTCCTTTGCCCACCTCAACTCCTTCATATAGATATAGCCTCAAGAAGTAGATTTGTAGGGCGAATCACACCTGAAGTCCACACTATGCACATTTTATATCTAGGTTTCACTATTGAAGCAAGTATGTGACTCCTAATAAAGTCATCTACTCCCCGATTTGAAATCTGTAGTCTTCTCTTGCGTTTTCTATATTATGATGCAATCGTTTACCGTTATGTGCTTTTGACTAGAAAGCACACCACTAGCAAGTTACACTGAAATAAATTATGTCCCAATGCACCTTTTTGAAATGCATTTGACTATTTGTCCTTTAGTTTCTTTGCTTTACAAAAATCACAGTAAGATAATCGCTGCTCCCGACGTTGAGAACTGCCTGGGAAAAACACCAGCTTTGATTTTATTTTATGTGGGTAACAGGTCTAAGGTGATAAATGGTTTAATGTAAAAAAGTTTTTTTTAAAAAAGTGTCATAGAGGGAAAATGCCATTTTATTTTCTAACAGAATGTTTACATGCATGAAAAAGTAGGTCAGTGTTAGCTTATGATTCCAGCTCAATTTCATTCTTACATCACTGGTAACGTGTCTCCTTTTGTGTCCCTGCCAGAACTTTCTGACTCCAGACTTATGTGTGGAAAAAAAAAATTTCCCTTTTCCCCACTCTCCAATTCAGTTTAATAATTTTTTTCCTCACTGTCTACGCCCATCTTGCTCACTCTTCTAGTAGCCTTCATATCTCCACAGCAATCCTGCTCTTTCATTTCCTATGAAAATCCCTCAACAAAAGATTAAGAAGAAAAACAGGTGCATTAGAGATTAAGGAGGTTCTCTGACTTATGTTTAACAAAATTTATACTAAAGAAAGTAGAAGTCTCACCTCCCTATATCATGAGGGAGGATCACATGTAAAGTCTTGAGAAAGTCTGGGTTAGAATTTTCATATATGATATTACATGTGTATAATTTAGTTTGGTATGTTGCAATAGCTATAAGGCTTTCCCTTTTTTATTCTAAATAGCAGTATAGATTGTTGAAGAGGTTTTGATTTCTAAGGTTAATGAGAAATAAGACTGATGCTGTATTTTGTTTACTAAATATAAATTTTTCTCTTGAAAAATCAACACATCTACAGATGTATATGGACATATCTGTACAATCTGTCCATCATATCTTAAGACACTCAGTGGTTATACACTTGCGTTACATTACCAAAAAAAAATTGAGTTTTCAAGTACCAAGTCTGAACACACTACTCATTTTCTCCAACACATGTGGCTTTTTTCCCCCTACTGTTTTATGCATGTGTAATTAAATGATGCACTACACTGCAATATTGATTCCCAGGAAGCCAGAAGTTCGGAAGATATGTTTATGTCAACTTGCAACACCTATAAAGCACGTGAGGCCGTTCCATTATGTGTTGCATAAATACAATTTTCAATTAATTCTGCTAATTTTTAAGGAAAATCATAATGAGCATAGTTTATTTGCACATTTTACAAAGACTAGCACATTTTACAGATTTTTCAGAGAATAAAAAAAATCCATGTCCTATTTTGACACTTGGGCCACTTGTCAATATCACTTCAACAACATTTGAGAACCAAGTAAAATTTGTTCACATGGGAAGAAAATTTAGATATAGTCATCTAAGCATTGCTCAGCTCATTCTCCCACTACAGACTGCTCAGGAAAGGTGAAAAGAATGTTTGATGAGAGCTTACCAGAGTCCAAAACCCTCACCTTTCTCTAATTAAACTTCAGTGATAACAGTGCCTTATCACTTAGACATCCAAAGGAGCTTGAATTAGGGTGTTTTACTGCTGCTCAGTTTTTTTGTACTTTATATATATATACACACACATATACATACACACACTCACTCCTTTATCTCCACCTTTCTCCCACACATTTCTTAAACAACCCCACTTCCCAAATCTACTAAAAAGTACTTGAGTATAACTTAAAGGTTCTATGGTTACACATTCAAGAGTCAGGAAGCACACCAAAGCAAAGGCTGAACTTTCAGGCTTACAGTAGTGGCTCTCATCATTGCTCTTTGTGGTCCCATACAGACCATAGAATTGATACCTTCTGGTTACTACAGGCATAGAAATAATTATGTACTCGTAAATCTGTTTAGTTTTTAAATATCTTAATTTTCATGTAAAAAGATTAACATTTAATTAAATAGATTAAGAAAACTGAGAGAATAACAGTTTGCCAGAGAACTCCCCGTCAGTGATATTCAAGGTACCTGAAGGAACCGTGCAGGAAAAAAGAGATTCTTGCTCTTTCACAAATCATAATCCCATATAAATTTACTATGATGAATGTTGGTTATGAAATGAGTGAGACTTCAATGCTACTCTCAGCAACTAAACTGAAAAGAATTAAATAGCAGTTCTAAAGTTACTGAAGCATAACTCAAGTAAGTAATTAGGCAAGGCATAAAAATGCTACTTCAAATTTACAATAGGCACAGCTTGCATACATAGGAATATTCTTGTGGGATCCTTTTTTCCTGTTCTGTTTCTTGGACAAGGATGAGCATAAGAACAATTATGTTTTGCTTCTTTGTTCTGCAGTGATAAGCCAGACTATCAATCGCTTATTGCACCACTTGTTCAGAATGTGGAATGTACAAGATTTTGGGTCCTAACCCTGCTAAAGCTGTGTTTACTTCCATCCCATCTGCTGTGGAAGTGCACATAGAAAGGTTTCTGTTAATATCTTAAAAGACCATTTTCAGAGAGCAGCTGTCATTTCAGTGGCTTTTTTTTATGGCTTAAGTTTTCTCCTGACTCATTTGCATCTCATCTTTTACTGTTTATATGTTGGTTAAAGTATGTGACACAATCAGGTTAGAAATGCTGAATATTTATGCTTCTATATTGTATACAGAAAAAGGTGTATGGCCTACTAAAACCAACACGCTTTATAGATAGTCCAAGATTTTTCAGCTTTGACACTGGTTTCCCTTGTTTTCCAAAGGAATAAGAATACAGAAGCATACAACAGGAAACATACAGTAAAGCTCAGGGCTATAGCATAACATACATTTATTGATATTAACATTACTGTAAACACATCAAAAGCATTTATTTACTGACAAGTTTTACCCAACTGCTGCAGTAACTGCCTGTAGCAATGCTAACATGGTATCTCAACAGACCTGGCACATTAAATGGGGACAGCCAAGTAAACCAGAACATCTCCAAAGCCCAGGGTTTGACCTAAAGGTGATTTATTAGGATTTATTATTTCCTCTGGGGCAATACAAAACCAAATTCAAGTACTGACGGAGGTGCTATCTTCAAACTTACTCTTTCGAAAGAGCTCAGTAGTCTTTGATTTCATGGCTATTTCCTAAAAGGTAAAGACTGTTTACATGCAAGGGGAGCAACTCAGAAGAAAACTGGCAAAAACATGAGTATCACATCAACTTGCACAAAAGTATATAAATCAAGAGCATTAAGAAGGAAATTACATTTCTTAAGCTTCAGAAGAAAAGGTAGAACACATTTTATCTGGAGCAAAAAGGGAGAAAGACACTCAGAATTGGCAAACAGATGCTAGACCTTCAGGCTACTTTGATGTAATGGTGTCAGACATTCTAGGAGGTTTGGGCATGTCTTTTCCTCAGCCTTCAAGGCAAAATTCTCCTTGAGATTCTTGGATGAGAAGCACTAGCATGAAAAGTAATTGTTTTTAAAAATAATTTAGAACTGTTACACTGCTCTGTGATTCTTTTTGGTGACCATGTTTTCCACCTCTAATCAAAGACTTTATTTTGTTAGAAACTTGTGTTGTAACCTTAATCTTACTTAGTCTTAAAAGTGAGTCCAGATGAAGCTAACTAATAAGGACAGAGTGGTTTTTTTAGGTCTTCATAAATCCCATTAAATTATGTGTACTCATCAAGACAAATTTGAAAGACTAAGGTATTGAGGTAGGCATTCTTTTGAACTCCAGATGTCAGCATGAAGTGACATATTTTGAGGAAAAGCCCTTCCTATCTGGCAAGCACAGACCAGCAACTCTCTGGCAAGAAGTAGATGGCAGAAATACAGCTGAATGCTCTGAACATTCACCAAGATCACTCTAATCAAAGAGCGAAGTGCAAAATACCCAAGGAAACACAGAAGTCACCATATTAATGCTCAAATCTGCTACAAGATATAAGTCAAGCAAAATTGAAGAAGTAGGAAGAGCCACTCTTTTCACAAATTGCTTCCAAAGCTATCTTGTTTCTCTCGCACATTTGCCTACTCTAGCAAGTGCTTGGCAACAATCAAAAAATGAAGTCTCACTTGTTAGCCCTGTTCTTGGGACAGGTAAGATTAATCACTCAGTCTTTGACAACAATCTGATCAGAGAGAAAGACTAAGCAGGATTAAGAGATGTTAGAAAGATGACAATTAATCTAAAGAAAATTTCTAGCTTTGTCTTTTGAGTTTAAAAGACATAAACCAATACCATTTCAGACTGAAGGAAGGAGATACGGGGATATCCTGGCCCATATAATTTGTCTGTCCAAGCAGATTATCTTTGCCCCTTAATATTTCTGAACTGCATATGTATACAGATCTGCTCTGTGGAAACCTTCAATTAGAGCTTAGTTTTCAGTTCTGAAGGTTGGATTTAAACAAGCATACGTAGGAAACAGCATCTTAGTCATACAGTAATAATAATGCAAAGGCAGTACCCATCTATTCATCCAGGGTTATAGAACTGGGAGCTGCACAGTAGTAGTTATAACAGCACTTGCAGTGAGCACATCCCACTGTGAATGGCTGCAGTTGTAGTTTGCATATATTCTTTTAGTTATGTCTAGTTAATTTGCAGATAATTTAATCAGCTATGGTAAAGCGTTATCATATTCAATCATACAATAGTCTCCCATATTCCTCTGGGTTCAATTTTATTCTTACTCTGAGAGGTACTTTTACACCTAAATCAATATTGACTTCAAAAGTTGCCTGTAACGTGCATCTAGAAATTGGAGAATTTGTGCTTCAAGATTTGAAAATGCAGCTGTCATTCTTCACTTTGGTGTCAATGAAAACAATTACTGAATGCCCAAAACAATACACATACAAGGAAGGAGGAACATTGAAGTTATTGCTACTATATCACTACTGGATTTGCTAAAAAAACCACATTGAGTTGTTATCCATTAGACAATATAATCAGGACACTTACGTTATTTTGCCTTTAATTTGTAATTATGGGCTTAGCTGAAATATTTAATATGCAAACTTTTTTTAGGTTGAAGAATAATTTTTATTTAATTTCTCAGACAAATGTAGTGCTAAGAAAATTTACCTTCAGAATTTTCTAGAGCAAACATCATTTCAGGTATAAAGTTTCTTTCTACCAGCAAAGCATGTTAGATTCAAAGCAGAAGATCCCTGGACAATAGGAGAGCACAAATTCTAGGCAACAATACCAAATCTTTGGTGGAGGGCAGAAGACACAGAACAGTCAAACACTGAGACAGGTTGCCCAGGGAGGTTGTACAATTTGTGTCCTTGGCTATATTCAAACCTCAGGTGAAGAGAGGCAACTGGACCTGCTTTGAGCAGGGTGTGAGAACAGGAGAGCTTCAGAGGCCCCTTGCAACCTAAAATATTCTGCACTTGTATGAGTCTATTTTCACTAACTCTATGCAAGTAATTTTCTCCAAATCACTTTATTAAGAGAAGACAGACAAAATAATTGGAGAACTGAGCAGAGAAGCACAGGAGGGGTGAACTGGTTGCTCAGAGGTAATTGCTTAATTGTTATTAGAACCAGAACCACCAGATAAGAAGTGTTGACAGTAAAGACAGTAAATTAGGCTGTTTATTCAGTAGTATTTCTAGTGAGAATTTACTACTATGCTCTTGGTAGAATTAAATCTAAAGCCAGATTGAAAGGCAAAGAATGAAATTCACAGAAGCAAAGCAGGAAGCACTGAAAAGGAAGAAGCACAGGGAGAGACATACAGAGTAATTAAGATTCAAAGTTCTTCTCAGATTATATGAAACCATTATGTGTTTTGTATTAGAGAGAAACAGAGGGAACAAAGTTAGTGGAAGGAGACTGAAGTCAAATTAAGACAGGAATCAGCATGGCACAAGAGTGAACTTGTGGAAGAAAGAAACATACAGTCAGTGCCTGGAGTGCATATGTGATGGAAGAATAAATTTATTGGAGATGGCAGTGACTAGCAACAGACTGCAAAAGTGATTAAACCAACAAAGACTTCTTTATGCGTATCAGTTTTGCTGCTGAAGTAGATCATATTCATTGACTCAATATGCCAGATACTAAAGAATAAACAAAAGACACTAGTGTTGAGAGGTTACAATTTGCATCAGTTAAGAAAACATTTACTTAACTGAATAGGTAATAGTACATTATTATGTCTGTATAATAAATTGTTTCATTCCACACTGGAGCACTTTGAGATCTTATTTTACACATGGAGGGTTTTTTGCATGCTTTATAGATAATAACCCAACTGGCTACAAGAATTCTTCTAGCTATCCCTACCTTCCAGCACCCTCTAGTAGAATTAAATACCTATTAGTTGACATGAGAACTGGAAAGAAGTTTAGAGAATGAGGTATGTCATTAGACTAAAAAACGATAAATTACATTTTTGAGCAATTGACAATGATCTAGGCATTATGTTGTGTGTGCATGTTTTGGATGACAGAAATCAGATATGGGGTATCAGGGCTTATAGCAGCCTCTGTCCAGGCTGCTCATAATCACAAGGTATTCTTCCCTTTTCCTCACCATTCCTTATTCACTCTTACCTATAGTAGCATTTAATTAAACTGTCTGCTGTCTCCTCAGGCCATTATAGCCTGAAGTAGTTTTCAGAGTTCCTTACCACTACATGTGACTTAGAATGAGTGTCACGTGCAGCAGGTGAGACTTTCCACAGTGTTCTGCTGTCTTTATTTTAATCTTTAAAAAAAAAATCTTATCCAGAGCCTCAGAAAGTTCATATAACTTAATTTTGCTATCTTTAGTAACAACCAGCACAAATGTCTCTGCTGAAGAACACTCAGACAACTTTCCAGCAGAAAAAGACTTCTAGCAAGCTGAAGAAAATAGAGCTATGGGATGTATTAGTTAGTACCAACTCTGCACACCATATACATTATAGACCAAGGGCAGCTTCACACTTATTCCAGATTCAGTCATGAGTCTGCCGCTAATGAATATCTGTGAAAACATCAAGTAAATGATGCTTCAGTTAGAGTAATACTTTCTATCAGAAAGGACTGCTAACACTATTTTTCATGTTTTCTTCCTTCTAATGACAGAAGGAATGGGAAAATTGATACCAGTTACAATAGTAATCTTTGTATTTGCTATGTAGTGGAGCCATTTAACACCTTCCCACCTACACCAAGAAAGATTGTATAATCGATATTGTAATAGTCCTCTGACTGCTTTTCATAAACCATTCTAGTCCTACAGACACAAATCATGAACAATACTGTTAGATTTAACACAAGAAAACTAACTAAGCTCATTACAAAGGGCATCTGCCTGACACTTAAATGCATGGGATTCATTTTTAAAAAGCAGATACAAGACCGGGACTTCATGGGCTCACAACTGCAACGTTACTAAAATGCACAGACATCGTCCCCACCCAATTCCTCATCCATATCATCTCACAAAAGAAGTATACTCAAGATTTCTCATGCAGCCTTTTTTGCAACTTTGGTGTGTGCTCTTCAATACATAGAATTTGAATTTGGGAAAGACAAACCTCATCTGATACAATACAGAACAGCTCTGCCCTCTTAAACAGGGTAAACATTTACATCAGTCAAATATCTTCCAGGTCTCTCACTTCCTGAGGATGCATACAGCTATTTTCTTTTAATTACCTGCTTTTCAGTCAGCATTAAGAGTATGACAGTCTAAATCTAGGATCATCTCAGCCACAGGTACTGTACAGATATGTTAATAACAATTGCCATTTTTCTTTTTGTCATGCCAGTCTGAACAGATAAACAGCACAGTCTTTGGAGGGAGAGAAATTAGGGGATTAGTTCTGTAATCCTTTGTAGAATATTGTTGCGCAGCAGCTTCTCTGTGAATGCAGGAAGGTGACCCTGCTATCATCACAGCTCATCAAATTTCACTTAATGAGAACTCAAGAGGGCACTAGTGAGAAATATGGTATAGCGGGATGGCTGGAATCAATTTGATGATACTACTTTACAAGTTGTATCTAGTGTTATTCAATTAGTTTGGTACGTTGAAATCTCAGAGGAAAAACTAAGCAAGGCAAGATTTATAAGGAGAAGACGTTTCTCAATTAATATCATTCAATATACACAAGCAAACTTTCAGGTCAGAAAGACTGTGTCAGTTAGCTTCCCCCTTTCCTTCAAACCACATCAGCTGGTCTAGCAGTTTCTTCCAGAAAGCTAATCCTTTCCTCATATACCACAGTAGCTACAGCATCACTGCAGCAACTGAAAGGAGAGTTGCTAGAAGTGTATATGATTGATTCATTCAGTAAGACTAATTCACAAAAAGCATTTAGTAAAAAAGGCAAAGAAGCCACTGCCACACATCACTCCACATCCCCCCATAGAGACAGCGCACACATTTGCCTGGCACTTTTACCATCAGCAGAACTTTTAACTGATGTAGTTGTAAATCACCTTAATTTATTGGAAACTGAATGGCATCAATAAATGTTGAAATGGTTGTTTTCTACCAAGATTTATTTCTAGTCTCCTGTATACAGTACATGGAAGACATACTTTTTTCAATTTTAAAAAGAGTCTCTACTAAAATTTAACCAAGTATTTAAAACAAAGCACATTTTTGGCACCGCAATTTTTTTTCTCTAGCCCAAGAGGAAGCATTAAGTTCTGGTCTTCAGAACACTGAATGTAACATGATGCAAGTTCACGTATCTCAGAAGTCAGTCCTGTTAGTTCCAACAGAGCAGTGAAGGAAAACATGGTTAGAAAGCTTCGGTGACCCTTGGAAAATGGATTTACTAGAGATGGCTTTGGGTTTTTTTGCACAGTAACACAGGGTCTCAGTTCAGCTGTAACTTTTCATAGAGATTTTCTTAAAAGTATCTATTTAACTGGAAATTACTTGTAAGAGCAATTTAATTTTGTCTACTATGTTTTTTTGCAACATAAGCATTTTCAAAATGTATGTTTGTTACCAAACCCACTTATTTGAGGAAAAAGCTGAGATTAAGTTTTAGTTCTCTAACCTCACACACATTAACACTTCTCTCAAAAAAGTTATTACATTTTATGCCTCATCTATTAAGCACAGAAGTTACGTGTCTTCGGCTAGTATTCCTAACTCGACTACAGACTCTTCAAGAGCAAATTTGACCACTATGTTCATATACTGGAACTTAAGTGTCATGGTTTTGATGCTATGTGATCAAACAACATCATGTCCACCTATCATATCTACTTTGGTTTCACAGGCACAATTAGCTGGAGACTAGAAACTTTAATATACAAATCATTGTATTTGACTGTTAAGTTATTTTTCAATATGAGACCTCAAATACTGAATTGTACCAAGTATGACATTTCATGATCCTTCTGAGGTTTTTTTCTCCTCCTTCAACAAACATAGAAACCCAATTTTTCTTGCCCCAAAGAACTCCAGTGTCACTGTCTAAATATTTATCAAGTCCAATAGGTTGGACTGAGTTTTGAGCAGGAAATACTTTTGGCCCCCATGGTACAAGGGTGACTTTCTGCAGCCACCAGCTGCAGTTCTGAAAGCACTTGAAAGGTGTTGCTTTTTTTTTGATAGCAGCTTGTGTGTGTAAATACGCCAATTAATTGCAGAAACCTGCAAGCAAATCTTCAAACTGATGCCATGCATAAGCCATAATTGCTTAATAGTTACTTTGGCTCATCAATTCAGGTGAGACTCCCCGAAGCCTTTCCCCCCCTTGTCGCAAGAACTTTGTAGCGCTGCGCTTTGGGTTGAGCGGACTGACTGGAGGGCCACAAGCGCCCTCTCCTGGATATCTGATGCTACTCCAGTTTATTCAAGCAATAGCACAGATGACCGACTCACGACCAGGTGTCTAAAACACCCTGTGCTGAAGTGCTTTGCATTATATATCACTTGTGTGAAAACGAAAAGATTCATTGAATTGTAAGCTTGCTAGTACCAGCTACACAGACCAAGGAGCATCAGCCAAATAATTTCATAAGAAAATATCTAGCTGCGTAATTTAGCAGAGCTTTAGCATCATTTACAGACAATTTCTCTGTGAACACATTTCTTAACTAAGCACAGAAAAATTGATCTTTAATCCTATCATTTTCAAGAAGGATTTAGATTAAGAATACACCTCATCCTTTTTCCTCCAAGTCTGAAAAAGTCTTCCAATTGTTTGTCTTATAATATCAATAAGCAAAATCTATACATGAAGGAAGCCATTCGAATATAAAACCCCAAACATTGGTATAGCTTATGCCTAGCTACCAATCCACAATGAGGTGGATAAAGGTTCCCAATTCCCAGCTGTGCTGGGCACATTCACAGATCTGAAATGCATCAAAGCACATCTATAAATCAGTATGTGCCTAAATATGGATTGAAGATGTTTACTCTAGGTTTAAGTATCTGCATTTGACAATCCAGGCGTATACATTCACATACATTAAAGATTAAAATGAATGCTGTGCATGGCAGTACAATTTGCATGTTAATGATTACACAGTTATCCCAAGGAACATTGTAGACATGGTTTTATGCTATAATTAGAGGCATATGAAAAGTTATGCACAAAATGGAAGCAAAATTGAGAATGTTTTAACCTGAAGCATTGATCATATTCCAACTTCAGCTATCTAAGAAACAGTCAGGTTTCCATTTTGACTTATAAGCCAAGAACCACCAGGATGCTCATATCAGCTCTGACCAAATTAGCTCTCATACACCATATGGCTTGTCTTTCGTAGATTAAATGATATTGGCAAAAACAAGTTATGAGACCCAGGAATTCTGTGTTTTATTTTGTTCAGCATAAGTACATAATATTCAGATCCAGCACATGCAGTGCAACAACACTTCTGAGATCCACTCACATTAGAAAAACCTATCATCTGTTTCCAATTTATAGACTAAAGGCAGACTAACCTTCTCAGTCAAAGAATGGAACATCCAAATTAAAAAAGCAAAGGGTGGAAATCAAACTTTGAATCTGACAGTGTCCCAGACAAGTGTGATTTCTCTTATCAAGTGTTCTGCAATTTTTCTTCCCAGCTGATACCAGCATGTCTTTCTTCAAGGTGAGAGTCTGGAAGTCAACACACAAACAGAAAAGAAATTCTTTCCATCATCGCTACTAAGTGATGTGGGGAAGCCATCCAGCTCTACCTCATAATTCAGTACCTTGAGATTTCAAGTGCCGAAACTCCATTTCACAGTAGGATAAACACTTAAAGTCTTATGTAAAGTATATTTAAACATTTTTAAAACGCTTCTGCCTAGATTTTACTTTCTCACTTTCTGGAAAAGAGAGCAGCTTTTGTAGTTCCCAGCTCTACTGTTAATCCAAGTCACTATGGGGTCCTAGGTAGGAAACTGACTCAGGAGAAAAGGAAAGATCCAGCCACCTGAAAGGTAACTTTCAGTTTGAACTGTAACTTGTTCTAGAAAATTGTGGCACACAGCACAAAATATTGCATTAAGCAGTCATGCCATGCAAAAAAAAAGTAAACAAAAGTAGCAACAGAGGTGGCACAAAAGATATACTGAACATTTGTTGCAGGCTGGTCTTGGAACGTTAACCAAAATTAATCAGATAATCAGCAAAGGAACCAAATATTAGAGCAAAAAGTTCAAAGCAGCATTCAGGCTCTACATCCCAGGTGTGTTTCAAATTTGTTTTTCCCTATGAAAATTTGCTGATAAATGTGAATTTCTGATTAACTCCTTAGAGACGTATTTCCTGTCTGAACCTGAAAGTCCATGCAAATGGACCCCGATAGTGAATTTTTCTTTTCTTTTCCTCTGCTCACATTGGTTATACCAGTTTATGTTGCTGCCTGTATGCAAGTCAAAAATATGAAGCACAGATGATGCCAGAAAGCAAAGAAGAACTAGTCGTTGTGGACATGATGGCAAGTGTGAAAACACCAACCCACATCCCTGTGCAAACACTAGACAGGGGAACACCAAGACACTCACCATCTTTCTCCTACCTGGTGCACAGTCCTACTTGCAGATGTATAGCACCTATCGATCAGGACTTACATGCAATGATTTTCTTGTTATCCCATCATCAGGTATGCTTTTAATACAAGTAGTCCACAACTATCTATGCTTTAATGATTTTTTTCACCACATATGCAAGTTCGTGGCCTCTCAGACCAAATAGCTTGCTCATATTTTTAACTTCTCTAGGTCTCTGAACTGACTTTATTAGTCTGTATGGCTTCTCAGTACATCTTCATCTGAGAACTCATTAACATGCTGTTTACATCATTTGCTAATCACTAATGAAAATGTTAAATTAGATCAGACATAAAATTGATCTCTGTGACACTTCACTGCACACTTCTCGCCCTTCACATCCCAGTTCAATATGCTGTTGCTTATTATTATCTTTTGTTTATGGTCTTTTGGACAGTTTTCAACCCATGTTATTCAAGTCAATTTCCATTAATTTTTCAATGAGACTTTGCAGACCACTATTTTATTAATTCCTACCTTCACAAATACTTCATTAAATCCTACATATATTAAGCTTCCTGTATTCCTACATCACCTTCGTTAGTTCTTAGATGATTTAAAAATTATGTGCCTGATTCTTTGTTCTTTCCCT
>NW_009597289.1:49809-62112 GCF_000690535.1 Cariama cristata
TCAGTAAGCTTTGACTGTTCACAAAGGCAGTATTTGTTTCAGTGTATTACTAAGACTTGAAGTTAGGACTCTTGCACAGTGCTGTGATTTGCAGGATCATGCTTTCTATCAGCAGCACGTTTATCTTATCTCAGTGGCAGCTTTTCAGTTCTCTATGACTTACCATAAATCACTACAGGTGGCGTGGTCACCTTCCTTTGGCTTTTCTAAGCATATGCATCCCAGGATCCAATCTGTACTTTTCCCTATGGAATATTTTCTTACCAATTCCAATTTGCTTCCTTTCTTAGCTAAAAAAGATTATTAGAAATAGCCTTTATTTATCCTGGAATGTGCTGAGCTCTTTCATTTCTCTTTTTTCACTGTTTCTATGCTGCAGTTAATAGCAATATTAATACATTTCCTTCCTTTCTACAGAAAGAAACAAAAAATTACTGGGTTTTGTGTGGTTGCTTAAACATCACTTAAAAACCCACTGATACACAGTACAAATGATGCAGCATAACTCCAAAGAGAAGGCTTTTATCTGGTCCATTTTTAAAAAAAAAAAACCAAACACCTACATTTTCAGTAAAGTTTCTGAATGACTAAAGTTATTTTATAAATTCTTAAAGAAACATTACTCAAACATCTGAGAAAAAATATATTCCTTTTCTTTAACTATATAATAATCATCAACTATATGTAACCAATACTTTGATACCAAACTGACATTATTTGTTATTTTGGAACTGGCCAGAGTGATTAATTTTTCAGTGAAAAAATTAATTCTTGTACAAAGATCACACACATTCTCAAATAAAAATTAATTACAACTAGATCTAGTTTTATTTGTGAGTTTTCAGGGAATACTATTAGTTCCTGACACTGTAAAACTGATTCACTAGATAATAAGCAAGCAATTCTGTAGCAAGTATGCCTTTGAAAGGCAGAACTCAGAAAAAGGTATATCTTTTATATGTATCCAGGTATCCAGCACATGTCATGTCAAAAAGGACTTAAGTCAGCAGATCTTTCTAATGATTATAATTACCATGTAGTAATTCATAAAGTGCTGCTAACTGTAGGATTCAAAACATCCGTAAGAGAATTCACTGATGCTGTGTTATAATAATACAAAAGCACAAACATTTCTTTTTTCCTATACACAGCAAAACCACCAAAACTAAGGCAAGGAAAACTCTGTATATAGAAGAATTATTTTCAAAACTATTTTTTACACTGTGAATAATTTTTATTTTAACTATCTAAAGTTTAGATGTTTAATCCAAGATGGTCATTCGGTTAACTTTATGCTCAAGAGAAATTCATTCTTAGCTAGCTGGGGGAGAGGATTATGACAGGTGCCCAAATGCAAGGTGCTCATGGCATTTCAACTCTCTGCACAAAGCTGTCACATATGGGAGGGGACCAGGGGAAAGTCCGCACCCTCCAGGAGGGATGGAGCCACACCAGCAGCTCCAGTACATTAAGAAGGGCAATAGACCTTTGTGTATCAAAAGCAGATAGTAGAGAGAGTGAGCTCAAATTAGATGCCTTTGTTTTAGATGGCTGACAGGTGAAGGTCATTTTATTCCATGTAAATTACTTCATAAGCAAAACAGAAGAGGAATCTAATACAAGTTTGAAGAGAGATGCAGAAATAGTTGGAATGTAGTTTTGAATGTGAGGGCGTGGAAAGTTGCAGAAAGCATAGGGTGTTGTTGTGTGGAAGTCTTGTTTCGGGATGCCTACTACCCTTTGGCAACTTACTTCGAAGTATTGAAATAGTGCAAACTATCAGCTCTGGCGAAATTCTAGACATTTCCTCCAGTCTTTTGAGCCCAGTTTAGCTTTGGAAACTTAGCTTGAATTTAGTGATCATTTAAAACTATTAAAAGGAAATTATGTGTTTGAATGGGAGTTTTTATTAAAGGACCTTTTCTCTTGAGGGAAGTTTATGCACAAGTACAGAAGCTGCCATTAGATTAATGGAATGTAAATTTTATCTATTTACATTTCCAAATTCCTTTTTTCTTATGTTTTAATTAAATTCTTTTTCTCCAGATTTGCTTTCATTATGATCACAATTTGACATGCAGCTGGCAACAGCCGATTTTCATTTTAAGCTGTTTCTAATCTCACCCCCAACTGTCATCTATTACTTGCACTTCTTAGAATCTCTTTGGAGCAAGGAACAAGTATTCCTATCTTTACAGGCAGCACCAAGAGTATTGTGGGAGCTACCAAAGTACACAGTAATAATGACACAGAGTAATAACTTAATCTGAGCTATTTTCTCTTATCTGCTCTTCAGAATCAGTTCACCCATCCTAACATTAGCACTTTACTAACATCCACCAATGAGCTGCCAAAATATTTAAGTTAAATTGACATGTCTTGGCTGCACACACTTAAGTATTAAAAATCTGGAAAGCAAGCCATATGCTGCCTATGTGCATTTTATATATACACAGACATGAAGCTTCATTATGTGCATTATCATCAGCCTAAAAGCATTTCTCATCTTCAATAAAATTTTGGCCAGGAAAATCAGTATTATGTAAAAGCAGTCACCTGTGTTCAGATATAAAACCTCAAATAACAGCATCAAAAGACCTGAAATTTTCAACGTAGTCAATAACAAACAATATTAGAAAGAGATCAAAAAAAATAGCCAAAGTGATACTGTTTTGAATTACCCGCCAGAGAGTGCAAGAGACTACTATGAAGCAGCATAACTCCTAACTGTACAGAGTACTTAAATAGAGAAACAGAAAAACTTAGACCCACACTAGAGACTTGGTGCCCAAGGAAACTTCTTTTTCTTGGAAAAGTGCACTAGAACAGCTTTTTAGGTTTTTTTTAACCTTACAGTTAACTACTACCATTTGCATCTGCATACTAAATAAAGGCCCAGTATGGTAAAGAAGAACATGCAATCACAAAGTTAAAAAGTTACTATAAGCTGAGGTGGCACAGACAACCACAATTGCAGCGTTCTGTCTTTTTGTGCATTTGACACTAAAACCTTAAACTCCCTAACATTAGAAGAAAATTTTTAAGTGTGTTTAAAAGAAATATACATGCACATCAGCAAAAGAAACCCAAGTTGCTACACAAACAATATAACATTTATTTCTCATAATTGTTCCCAAAACTAAAAGGACTGTAACAAGGTACAAGAAAAGAAGTCCATGGGTATGCTCACACAGAATCAGGAATCCATGCCTACTCCCAGCATAGGGATTTTTTTTTTTTTCCTCTTTAAAAAAGAGGTCTTTTACACAGAAATTCCACTTACAAATTCATCCTGCCTGCAGAACACAGTAGGTGCCTGGAGCTAGCATCTTTGATGGATCACAGTGAAAATATAAGCAATTAAGTCAGAGCTTCCAAGTTCATAAATGGATAGCAGCAGTAACCTAAACTATGTATTAGAAATCCAGATCTGAAAAGTTACAACATAGGAAACAGTTCCTAGGGTCATCATTGATGTTTCTCTGATGTCATGAGCTCAACATACAGCAGGACTCAAAGTGAAACAGCTAAGCATTAGGTACCCCCCAGGAAAGGTATTCAGAATAAGGCAGAGAATACATTTATGAAAGGTCCAACAGAAAGCCTTATCAAGTCCATATCCTGAGCTGCTCATGCAACTCCACGTCTCAGGAAGGACACAGCTGAATTAGACTCCAAAGTACAGGGGACTGCAACAACATACAGACAAGGGCAACTAAAAAGATTAGAGGCTTGCAGCAGCTACCCTACAACAAAAGGCTAAGGCTAAAACTCCTTAACTTAGGGAAAACACCACAAAGGGAATATAATTAAGTTTTAAAAATTTCTGAATGCAGTGAATAAGCGTGGAACAATTACTCACCAAAACACATAGTACTAGAACTAAGAACCACTTGTTAAAGCTAGCAAGAGACTACTTCAAAGCAGGTAAAATAAAATACCTTACAGAGACAATAGTACTTCCTATAGTAAACATGCAAACAGTACCAGTAAATTAAAACACAGACTACAAAAAACACCCTCACAATCAATGGGTGCATAAAGGGAAATTAAAAGGCAGAAACAAGATCTTACCTGTCAACAGTCCTATACCAGCAGTTCTGCAACACCAAAGAAGAAGAAAAAGCAGAGTGCTGTTCCCTAAATACCACTTCCTATTGCCACACTTTCAGCTGGAGAACATTAAGCTGGATGGCCCATTGCTCTGGCTCAGCTGGGCCTTTTTATGCCCTAATTTGCTTTACCTTTTACCCTGTGAAATTCTATTCTTTTGTTGCAAGTGTGAAAATGCAATTATTAATAAAAGCAAACACATGCTTGTCAGGCAGTGTGTTAACTCACCTAAGGTAATATACAGTACTTCAAAACAAAATGGTAGAATTTACTTACTATAAGATAAGTAGTCTTACTAGGTTTGAATAGAAATCATGTTTGTATTTCTTCAGAAATAGCCAGTTTTCCCAAAGGCACTTCTTTTTATCAGCTGTTAATTAACATTACATACTTTTAGTACTATATACGAGACTTCATGATTCTGCCCTGACTTTGGAAAACATAAAATTGTTAAATTCCACCTTGTGTATCACTTTATGGAGTTACTGGGTTTTATGTTTGTGAAAAAGAGGAAATCTAACAGAAAACACACAGTCTCCCAAAGTGTTTTTCACTAAATAAACTGAAAGAAATGTAGGAGTGAATGCAACCTGTTCATGACATGACCATACTTCTAAGTAAGTCAGTCACTGCTATTTCTGATTTTTAGGGACATTGTATTAAGCATTATGAAGTAACTAAAGTTGGTGAGGTTTTTCTCTTAAAAGAATAAAATTAAATCTCTATACTTGTGTTATTGAACTGGAGTGCTTTCTCCGAGATAAACATTTTCAAAGGAATAACAACTGTCTGCCTAGTGAAGAGCAAAACACAAAAAGCATATTAAGATAAAAACTGATTTCTTTTCCAGGCTAAAAAAATCGCAATCAAATTTGGTCCAGACTAACAGTATTTCCCAGTTTTTCAGGTCATAAATACGTCCTTTATTGTTTTCTGCACTGCATATTGCAGAAAGGTCTTCAACATGCATTAGCTCTATGTTTATAGTGATAGTATGAAAGTACCACACACAAATGGTTTAAGTAGAGAACAGGGTTAGCTAAAATGAAACAGCAACCCTGCAGTTCTAACCACAGAAAGGCAGATTGTTGCCCAGAGGTATGGAAATTCTTCCAACACCAATCTCTTGCCAAGCAATATTGTCTTTTCGATTCTTCTCTGGTAAAAAAAAAAAAAAAAATCCCTACTAAAGAGTTAGGTATGTGATGGTGGACTTTTTTCTACTTATATACAATGCATGATTTTTGAAAAAGTGTTTCTGCTTATAGACACTAGGTCAAATCCACTTCAGCACCAGTGGCTTATCACTGCTGGAACTAGAGAGAATAGGACCACTGTTCAAACCCTTTTCTCCTATCTGTTTTCACCTGAAATTGTTAAAAGTGGAAAATAGTAAGCTCTGTGTCAGCAACCAATCCTGCAGATCACTAGATGGTATAGTGCTCTCTGTTGCAAACAGTTTTACTCACTTTTACTGGTGTCTACACATATTTAAACTCATTAAACAATTTTTAGTTCTGAGTACTAAATCTGGTAGAAGTTTCAGGTCCAGATCTCTGGTAGAATTGTTCAAGTTCAAGTGCTTCTCCAGAGTTGGTGAAACTAACCCTCTCGCAGTCAGACCCTTGGCAAGTTAAGAATACACAAAGAGGGATCTTGAAAGTAAAAAAAAACACCTGATGTTATATCTTTGAAGAAACAGCCTAAAAGGAAAAAGACCAAATGTTGTAGTTTGATATGAAATTAAAGATAACAAAGTTCCATTAAATATTCATTAGTTCACAGATGAAGGTGGGCTGATGTTACATCTTTGAAGAAACAGCCTAGGAAACCTAAAAGGAAAAAGACCAAATGTTCTAGTTTGATATGAAATTAAAGATAACAAAGTTCCATTAAATATTCATTAGTTCACAGATGAAGGTGGGACCTTAAATTCACTAATTCTGGTTGTGTTTACACAGGAGATTTTACTTAAATTACTCAGATATCCTGAGAAATTCTGTAGATCATTAATTCTAACATGTAGTAGTTGCACTGTGTCAGAGACCTAAAAACAGATGTTAAGTGCTAATTAAAATGAGGTTGGGTCAGAAAGTTTCTAGAAAAACAAGATCTGTCACTGAGTTGACTGCTGAAAATTGCAGTCTTTGCACACCAGTATACCACACTGAGGGAAATGTTCTTTAGCTGCTTCATTTGATTTAAATAAGACACATACTGCATGAGATACAAACAAAACCAGGTATTATACTATTTGATTCTGGCATTTCTAAATTTTCAAATGAAAAATGAAAAAAACAGGCCATTCGAGGATACTTGCTTTAATGAACAAAGCAGTTTATTACAGTCCTATACCATTGGTTAGCAATTAACAGTTAAATCATCAGAAATCATTGAGCCAAGATATAATTAGGATGAAGAACACAACTATGCCTAATGCCCATAATTAGACCTATGAAAGCTGAAACAGGCAAAACCATTAAATCAGCCAACGTTTAAATCAGATGGACACTGCACCTACTCACTAAGTTGTTTGCACATGATGTCAAAGTTGCATAGGCAAATTGCAGCTCATACGCATTGTGCAGGCATTTTGCAGGAAACCACGCTTAATTAGCTCTTACACTGACTTAAGAAGACCACCTGCTGTGTTTCAAGTACTGTAGCAATGCACTGCAAAAAGATAGCATAGCACAGCTAGCAGGCTAGTAGCCTTTTGAATAAAATAGACAGTCCAAGTTTACAAAAACTCAGGCAATTAGTGCAAATTGTCTACTACATATTAATGTTTTTAATGTCCTGAGCTGTTTATTGTAATGAATTGTCTTTGTATATCCTTGTAATTACTAATTTTATTTCCATGTTCCAGATCCTTTTGTGTGTTTCTCTGCTTCAGTAATAATTTGTAAATTCAATGATCAACATAGTTCACCTATGCAATTGCCCTTTCAGAACAAACACACAACGCTATCTCCAATTACACTGGAGAATCTTTTTAGAAAAGATCAATATTTTGTCTGAAGCTTTTCTATATAGAACATACAAGAAGAATTCCTTTAATGTATCAATATGTGTCAAAAAACACTTTCAACTTCTGGCAAAGTTTAAACAAAATAAAAGTTATTTACAACACACTAAAGGCTTTATTTCTGCCATTTCTGCAATGGGAAATATGATTCCTCAGCAGACTTGTGTCATTTAAACACAAAGATTTGCAGAAGAGTATCCTATATACTGAGGTCCCAGGGCTCTGAATTCTGACACTAACTGTACACTTACTTACTTTTCCCTGGAAAGAAATACCTGAAAAAATAATACAGTATTAAGCATACAGATTGAGTAACACACTGAGAAGCAAAAAACCAAAACCCAAACCCCATCCAACTGGGCATAAAAAACTCCTTTTTCACTGTGAGGACAGTCCAGCAGCAGAGCAGGTTTCCCAGAGAGATTGTGCAAAACCCAACTGGGAAAAGCCCTGAGCAACCTTGTCTGATTTCCTTTCATAAATTTGGGCTGCAGACCTCCTGAAGTCCCTTCCAACCTGAGTTACCCTATACTTTATGTAACAAACACAGTAACAAACACCAAAAAAAAAAAAATGAGGAAAATAGTGATTTCCTTTTGAGGATCTTTTATACCTGTTCCATTTCCACCAAAATTTCAATACAAGGTTTGTATACTTATTTTTTCAGCACACTTAAGAGTGAATGGAAACACTGCTTACAGCGCAGCCAGAGATATTAGCAGTACAGGTATCAGGATATGCAATATGTTCTATAGTTCCTGTATTTTACTGACAAAGTTAAAGCAATTTCTTTGGAGGAAATCTGTTTATCTGCTTTATGCCAAAAATCAGGAGGCAGACTATAATATTGAAAGTAAACTAGCAGGAACATAGAGTCCTTCTGACAGTCGTTAAGACAGGTAAAAAGTACCGGAATTAAGCCTGTGGCTATCAATCTGGATCTGAATCCCAAATAATCTAAGCTGATTGTTTTTTCATAGTCTCTGTAAATCTACCTCTATACTGGCCTAAGTAAAAGTTTAATACAGAACACACTGGACACAGAAAGACAGAACTTCATTAATTTCAATGTGTTTAATGTGTTTTAATATGTTAGCTCTACAGCAATGGTGTTAAACTAGGAAAGATTCACCCAGTAAATGCCTCACATACTTTCTTGGCTCATAAAGAGCTATACAGTACTGCAGGGAGCATACTGTACAGTTATTAAATGCTATTATGAGATATGTCATATTATTGCTGAAATCTGCACGAGGCAAGAAAATGAAGAACCCTCAATATTTGAACTTTAAAATTATATAGTAATTCAGTAGCTACATTTTCACTTCATAAATCCAAAAGGTCTTCATAGCTAGAACCTACATATAATCACAGCCCAAGTTGAATATATTACAGTAAATGTGACAAGATAGATGATAAATGTGGTGTCACGGTTCAAGGATTTACAGTCACGATGTGAATACATTATGTACAGTGACAATTTTCATAATTTATTCATCATTTTAGGAATACTATGAAAAATATAGAGGCACTTTAAAAATCAGATAGATGATATGTGCAACACTGAGTAGTTGAAACACGTATTTACTTTGTGTTTTCATGTGCTTTCATGTATTATTTTGCTGAGGGCCGGATTCCAGAATAGTGGCTCTCCAGTTTTCTTACTGCTGAGGTTCACACTTTTGTTATTTTGTTGAAGCACTCATAAAAGTTTGGATTCTCTAAGCTCTTTTGTAGCATCTGCCACTGGGTATCAGTGATACCCAGTAACAATTCAGAATGAGACAGTTTACTGAAATTATGCATTAAGAAGCTCACTGTGGAAACACAAACTGAAAAAACGTAGGTATATATTAAATGTTGGAGAAGTCAAGTCCTTGTTTCTTTCCATCTTCCTTATTGCCAAGACTTGATATCACGCTTGAGGATGCCATGTCAGCCTTCTGGTCTGCATGACGAAGGGAAAAAATGCCACATGGGGAAATGGTGCATGTTGTACCACACAGCTGCGGTATGTCACCTCAAGAGCTGTGATCCTGGGGGCTACAAGAGGCAGAGCCTCTATGGACTGTGTAAATTTAAATACTACAGAATTCACATACATATCTAGAAACAAAGAATACAAATTAAATACAGACTAAACAGACAAAAGAATGGACTAGTGCTCAAGAAAGCATTGGCGAACAATAAAAAGATGCTCATGAACCCAAGCTATCCATGAAATGCCATCATGAAAAGGACTGATATAACATTTGCATACACACACAAGCACACATATACATAAATATATATAAAAATATATTTGCATGTTAATATATAATTTTAGATAGATCCTGCAGTGTATCTGGCTTTTCTGCTCATCGGAAAGATCTCAATAATTCTGGTGCTTCTTTCTCAAAACGGATGCTGAAGGATTGTGAAGTATGTTGAAAGAAAGCCACAAATAAAATTTGAATATCTAAGAACCTGTTTCACAATTAAAGATTCAAAGAGCTCAAGCTGTTTCTTTTAACAAAAAGTATGAAGAACAACTTGATTACTCTATGCAAGTATCTCCACAGAGAGAAAAAAAACTAGGTAGTAAAGAGCTCTTTAATCTAGCTGAGAAAATGAAACAAGCAGCAAAGGTTAGAATCTAAAGTGATGTAATAAAATTAGAAATTAGGCACACATTTCTTCCACAACCAATTGGCAAGTACATTTGTAAGTTCTTTTCCTATTGACACCCTTTGAAGAGCTCTTTTTTAATCTGAAAAGATACAATTTTATACGATCTTCTGATCTTCTGATCACACTTCCTGCTGCTTCTCTTGCAGATTAAAATGTAAGAACTGATTATATAAAATGAATGGCCATCTACTGTAGAAGGGACAGGGAGGAGGAATGCCATTCCTTCCTTCCTGTGACAGAAGAACGAGCAACTTGGTAAAATGCAAATTTACATAGGTTTCACTGGACATACCATAGTTCAAAGGAGTCAACCAATTTGTCAGCAGTGTTCCCATAGAAAGTTCACTGAGAGGAAGTTAAAGTTTGAAGTTTTGAGCTGCTTATGATTTGGGGTATTGCAGTCTTAGAATTTTTAGCTCTAAGTGAGCATCCAAGAAGTTTTTTGAGCACTTTTCAACTCAGTTACTTTCAAAAACAGATGTGCAAACTCTTAATATGTTTTATAAAAAACTTCTGCTATCTAATGTCAGTCATTTTCTGTTCTGAATCTAACAAAAGACACCATAATGAAATGTCTCACCAGTGACTGAACAAACTGAAAAAAAAATACAGTCAAGCTTTCAATAACATTAGGCAGACAACGTTAATAGATTATATTCTACATTGAAAATTGTAAAAAGAATAATAATTGAAGTCAATTGCCAAATCCAGAGTAATATAATACATGCAAGTATTCTAGCTAAGAGGTTTCTAGTAATTTTGCAAGTACACTTGCAGGCTTAAAATAAGCTGATGAACTAAAAGCACCATTTTTAAAGAACAAGAAAGTAGAAAATTTTTGATTAACTGGCCATTTACTATATGCTAAGCATGGAAAGATGGATACTAAGGAATTCATGCTATTCTGCAGCTTCTTCATTTTTTTTAATCATTGAAAAAATCTAAACTAGAGCAAGTTGGTTGAATCATTTTATTTATTGCAAAATTTTTTCTTTGCTATTTTTTGTGCAAGTATCATTGACTAAATTGGTCTTCCTGGTTAAGATAATCTTATTCTATCATCAGTGGTGGGAAAAACAGCCTTTTTCATGTCTTTCCATGAGAAACATACTACGTACATATTCCAACCTATTTAGTTTTATCTCTTTTCTTCCTTCTTTTTCCTCTAAATTATCCATTAGGTGAATTGATGTTTGACTACACAACTAAACAAAAGCTAAAATCTGTTGTCTTTAAGTTAGGCAAAAGACATTTCTTAAACTGTAATGTGTAATCTCTAGAAATTATTTTATCTCTGAAAGTTATTTTATTTGTACAGTTTGCTGTCTTTTCACATTTATCCCAATAAATGTGAATTTTACACTGTTACAAAGTTTTGATTCCATGGTTATTCAGCCATATATTCCACTGGCTTTCTTGAGTTATGCAGTCAATGAACTGTTTGACATGAAAGTCAACTGTTCACTGTTGCTCAAGTGTGCCGGCCCTGCAGCTGCCTGGTCGTGTGGAGCTTCTGATGCTCCAGATATACCAGTAAGCCAACAGTGAATGTCAGTCAAGATTTGCCTTAGGAAAAAAAAAAAAAAGTATATATTCTTATACAGAGAAGAAAAGTTTCAAAATAGTGGCTCTTTTGCTCTGTCTTTCTCAATGACCTGTCTAGAGTCCAAAAACGGAGGAACTATGCAAAACAGAAAATAGCAAGAGAAACAAGATGTACCATTTGTGAAATAATCTTGTCACTGTCATTTGCCTACTGTTAGTGAATTACATTAAAACAATCAAGGAAAAACACAAAAATATGGTAAACTGTGAGAATTATTTCAAAAACTTTGACATATGGGCATCATGACAAATGTGTGTGTTGCATGTGGGGAATCACACTTGGGTTTAAAAATCCTCAGTGGAGAATGCAATGCATCTTAGCACTCTAGAGTTTGCTTTGTCTTGATTCATTTTCTTCCAGAATCTTGTCAGAAAGAGCAAGATTATCAAACACTCTGATTTTTAAATTGTTTCAATAAAAATTGTACCAAAATTATATCTTGGAGAATTCGGTTATTTTCTAAGCTACAAGTAAATCAGAAAGACTGAACAGAGTGATAGAAAGGATCTTACTATCTCTTTAAGAGAGTAGTTCTATTGATTAGTACTATAGAGTCATTACTGATATCTCCATCAAACGGAAGAAATCCATGGGTTTGGGGTGTAGTGGGTTGGCCCTCACTGGATGCCAGGTGCCCACCAAAGCCATTCTATCATTCCCCTCCTCAGCTGGAAGGGGGAGAGAAAATATAATGAAAGGGTCGTGGGTCAAGATAAGGACAGGGAGATCACTCAGCAGTTACTGTCACGGGCAAAACAGACTTGACTTGAGGGATATCAGTTTAATTTATTAACAGTCAAATCAGAATAGGATAACAAGAAATAAAATTTAATCTTAAAAACACCTTTCCTCTCCTGCTCCCTTCTTCCCAGGCTTAACTTCACTC
>NW_009597290.1:0-27199 GCF_000690535.1 Cariama cristata
ATATGAATATCTGTCATTGAGAAAGGTCAGCTTCCCTGAGCGCTGCCAAGGGGCCGGGTGCGGGAGGATGGCTGTTTGCCCTCCGCCGTTGTGAGATGTGCCTGTTCTTACCGGCCTCCCCGGGAGAGCAGCGAAACGGAACAGTCGTTCGGCAAATGGCCTTGTTTTCATTTGTAGGAGCTCTGGGTAATAATGTATGGCGCTGATTTAGCACTTTGCAGTTGGAATGCTGTAAACTTACCGATGGCTTGTATAATATTGATATACTGCATACGTGTGATCGTCACTGTCTTATCACCTGGAAGCAATTGGAAGTACGTCCTTGCCTTTCCCATCTCACACAGCGCAATGGTGATGTGGGATTTTGACATGACTGTTGCTAAAACTGCTTTGTCGCTTGCTCAAGAGTTAGTTTTCCACTTTAGCGATATTGTAGAAGCTCAAATGCAGATGGGAGAGCTCCTTACGTTGAGATGAGATGTTTGTACCTGCTGGCTTTCCCTTTCCAAACTGTATTAAGAATTTAAGATGAATGTTATGCTTTATCATACCTCTTGTGGATAATTCTGAGACTGTATATTGAGTGAACAGACATGGAGTAAGTACTGCATTCAATAAATTTTAGCGCTGTACGGTCTTCCTAGA
Source organism: Cariama cristata (assembly GCF_000690535.1). NCBI lineage: Eukaryota > Metazoa > Chordata > Aves > Cariamiformes > Cariamidae > Cariama > Cariama cristata. Next base: position 646 of record NW_009597290.1, read on the forward strand.
GAACCTGAAATTTAACTATAGGCTGTTTGAGGTTTAGCTTGTGACTGCACCCGGCACCCGAGAGGAGTATTAACAGTGACAGTATAAAGTCTGATTTCAGACATACTGGTTTTGCTTAATCGGTTACACTACCATATAAATTTTTTCCTTTCATTCTATGGGACGTGACTAGAAAAGCCTTAAAACCTTTTTTGTGTGTGTTAGATGGTATTGTTGAAACCATGTACTTTCCTTTAGCATTTTAGAAACAGGAGACAAACCGTTGTAAAGCGAGGCTTGGAATTAATGGGAAATTGCTACTAACTGTATAGAATTATCAAAATTAAATATAAGATTTTTTCCTCTGCCTTAAACTAATCAACAGTAATCAATTCTTTTAGATTGCCTTTCTATCTAGTGTTACTATCATGATTTACAGTAAGGAACAGGACTATAAATGCATCATTACAGCAAGACAGGTTGATGCTAGGTAGGATGAACTGAGCTTCTCTCTATTAATCCTCAGACTGAAGCTTTCACTGTTGAGGATGTTGAAGAAAGGCCTTTTTTCCTCTCGTTGCTTAGGGTCTGATGTATTTGGAATTTGGACCTTTGGTTGCATATGATTGTATATTAACCTGAGCTACTCGACTTCAAGGCTAGCTGGATATCTGAATGTCATGTTTAGAACAAAATCAGGGTTGTGAAGAACACAAATAACTCCGACCTTCATTTTCATTATCTCAGGCACGTAATGAATGAAAAATAAATTACAGATGCTGGCAATTGGAGGTAAAGTTTTTTTCTGCCTGTTTCTGCTTTTTGAACGCTTACAGACAGAACCCCAAATTTAGTTACAGTCTCTGCCTAGTGTTGCAGCCACACTGGTCAGGCAGGCCTGAGATAATCGAACCCAATGAGAGTTTACAAACCCAGAGATATCTGATTATTTTGTTTCTTTGTTTGCTCAATATTCTGCTTTGGCAAATCTGACAAAGTATTTCTTGTTCTAATTGCTGATGTTTCAACTTTATTTTCCATTCTCAGTTTTCCATTCTCAGTTCCATTCTCACAAACAGCTTGACTGTTCAGGTTAGCATTGGTATTTTTCAGAAAATATGCTGATACTCTTGCCGTTGAGTAGGTTGTTACTGCTCTTAGGGCTTTTGAAAACCATAAAGATGTAACAACCAAATCGCCTACTACGTGGCTTTTATCTGGGGAATGTTTACTCCCACTTCACTTGAGCTTTTAGTCAAGATCTGAAAACTTTGTTGAGATTTCTTTTTCTTTTTTATTTCAACTTGGTCTTTTACTTTAAATGTCAGGTACCACAAGGCAAAAGAGTAGTTTAAGACACACTAATAAGAGTCGTACCTAGTGAGCAAAACCACGCAGAGAGCACTAGCTTACGTGCATTTCTGTTCCCTTTGTCTTTCCTGCTTATTTCCACTTTGGAGTACTTTGTATGTGCAACATGTGGCTGCCTGTCTAAGTAATGGTCCAGGTGTACTCCAAAGTGGTTTTTACTTTGTTATTGACTGCTGGTGGTCTTAGTCATGAAACATATTTGTAAAGGGGAGAGTCCTCGCTCTCCTTACAAAGGCCTGAAGTATGTCAGACTTGCATGCAATTAGTACTCTGATTTTAAATTAACCTTAGCAGTTCAATGTGGAGTCAGCTGTTGTACAGACGAGTCAAGCTGAACCGACTCAGATTATCAGAACAGTCTCCAGTGAACTGCTGTTCGAAATTATCTTTGTTTATTCCTGATAAAGATGGCTCGCTCTGGTCTGGTTTTCAAGAACATTTTGATGGGCTGTCTCTTCTGGCTCAGCCTGTTTTGGTCCTTCTGCTGAAGATACGTATAGTTTCAGGGAAAACCAGAAAATCAGCTATGGTTGGACAGTGTATTCAAGTGGAGAATTTGCATCCATGAACGGCTGTGCTGGTATGGAACAGCTTATGGGATTTGGCTTTGAGTTTCTGCCTTGCCCATCTGCATTGATTTAAAACTAGCTATGAGTCTGAGGTGCTGTTATTTATAGACGCTGCCAATCCCAGCATTAGCAGGGAAGAGATGTTACGGTTTTGTCACCTCAGGAAAATGTCATCTGGTAGTATGGTAGTTCCAACTCGTTCTCTCTGGGGAAACTGAGTGGATAATGGCTTTTTAAATTCATGTGTATTTGCATACTGTTGACATCTTGTGCAAGTCCAGTATCTGAGCTTCCTTTTGCTGAGATTCCATATTTGAGGTCTTGAGTAATTTCCTGCTTGCTCAGCTGCCTTCGTCCTCTTGGTCTCCTCTGCTGCTTTTTGATACAGTTGTCAATTGATTCTTAATTGATTGTTATTTCGGCAAATGAGAGAAATGTCGTACGACTGCCTGGAGGTTAGAAATCTGCTGCTGATGTGCAGCGGCCGGCCTGCCTGCCCACGGGGGACCGACTACGAAGGAGCCTTCGAAGGTCTGCATTGCTGCCTGCGTGGCTTCCATTATGCAGCTCTTGGTCAAATTTAGCCTGTGCTTTGAAGCAATGTTTCACCGGGCTTCCCAAAAGACGTATCTCAAAGCTATCTGGTTCCGATCCCTGGGAAGACAGATGTCTTCCTGTAAGTAGTAATCACAAGGAGTCTTTGTTTGTTTGTTTGTTTGTTTCCTGTTTATTGACACCTTCCTTGGAGGAGAAATTGTCAGCAGTGGTACCAGGGGATTTTGTTTGGGTTTTTTTTTCAGGGATCAACAAGCTTCTTGCCTGTCTTCTTAGCTGTCCAGTGAGGACCCTTTGCTCAGTAGTCTTTGCGATTGCATGGTAATGCTTCCAACAACAGAAGCATAAACAGGTTTAGGGGTATGACTTTCTCCTAGCCCTGACGTGACTTCACTAATAGTTCTTTACTTGCTGCTGCTTATCGCTGTAGCAACTTATTTGCATACTAGTTCAAGCAGTCATGACTCTGTTACATTCCCCTGTGGTTGTTTATGTAGATTTTTAAAAAAAGAATGGATTCACTTTACCCAATTCTTGAAAGTTTTTAGATCCATAAGACCTGTATGGTTACTGCATCAGAGAATCCTTCCGTGGTACTGTGACATTCTTGTGCTCTCACATTTTAACTTTGATAGGGTCTTTCACATCTTAAGGCAACAAACATTTTTCTCTTTATAATTTATCCCAGGGTGCAGAACTTGCTCTCACTTAGCACGTTTTGAGCTCTTCTGCATTATTTTAACATACTCTTTTAAAAAGCTCCTGTTAAACATATTTTTGGCCTGTATTACTCGTCTCTAATTTTGTCTAATTTTCTAATTTTTTTCTAAAATATTTTCTAATATATTTGAGGAGGTGATAATATCCTTGCCATTGCTTAGTTTTGCCGTATGGGCTTTGGACTAGCGTACACTAAGAGGTGTGGCTATAACTGATGCTAAACTTTGCCTTTTTCCATTCTTCTTTTAATGAAAATCTGATTTGGGAGACTTTGTTTTTCTCAGCTGTATGTTTGCAGCTTCATGTTTTGGAAAGATACTTAAAATCCATTTACAGCTATCTCACGCAGAGGTGAAAGGAAGGATTTTTGTTTCAAGTTCTTTTGGGAACCTGAAAATAGAATTGCTTGTTTTGCTCCGGGCTGCGGTTTAAGCATTTTATCTGGAAGTTATTATGGAAAAAAACCTCCAGGAGAATTTACTGCTATTGCTGCCTGCCTGTGTAGCTGTTTGGTAAAAACAACAGTGATAATATCCAGATCAAGGGCCACTTATTCTGGCGATTCTGGCTTGCAGAAACACTAAAATGTGCAGGGAAAGAAGTGTGATACAGTCTTTCTTCTGTAATATGGCATAGTTCTGATTGCAGGTGGCAAAGCTGGTGAGTAGGGCGTGTTAATAAAGTGAACGGTCACTTTGATATGTGCCTGGTCTGTGCAATATGCTCTGCATTAAATCTCTCTTAGGAAAGTTTAGTCTAATAAAACTGCGCTAAAATCTAGATGCTTCGGCAGCTCACAGCCACTTTAACTCTGGCTTCGTGATGGATTTGCCAACTTTTGTGGTCTGGGCAGCAATCAAGCAGATGTCTGGGATCCTGAGCTGTTTAACGTCTGGATGTCCCAGGCAAATTACCACCAGGCACGTGCAGATAACCGCCACATACTCCGTGAGTCTGGTGCATCCATCTTTTCATCTTTGAGTGTCGGCCGGTCCGCACGTGTGTTGATGTTCACTCTCTTTGCTGTTCTTTATAAATCTGTGGCTTAATCTGCTGATCTTTAAGCAACCAAGTCCCTTTTCATTTCTGAGTAGATGCACTGAGTTAATCAGGACTACTTGTTGAATAACTTGTGCTCTGTCTCCGCAGTAGGATATTTGCTGCCAGGCTTAGTTCAGTACCTCTCTGTAGATGTAGAGTAGCGGCGATACTTCAAAACCAGCATGCTCCTGAGTGGAAAGGGAAGCGTTTTGCTGTGTTACACTAGGAGAATGGTTTGGGCTTTCTGTGAAATTTTATATTTCCGGAAAGGGTGGTATGGTTTGCGTTTTTTCCTGCCCTAGAACTAAAATGTAAAATTCCACAGCTTCTGGATTGGTTACCCTTTTTCTTTTTAATCTTTTAATCTTAAGCTTGATAAATTGCTAGAATTGGCGATTGTTGACCAAGAAGCATGTTACTAATTATCAGAGATGTAAAAAAGAATTTCATACTCAGATTTTACTAAATTGCAGATGCTCTCTTTAGAATTACCTTTGTTTCAGATTCTTTCAGTTCCCTTACATACTGAAGGGAGGCTAGCGCAGGATAATAGCATTAACACTTTTATAATATTTCAGGAGTGAGCAAGAATGATAGGCAAATACAAAAGTTGGATTTTATCTCATTTTGCCTTCTATTGCATCATGTAATTTACAATGAAAGACAATTCATGCTTATACACTGAACTTCGCTGGCTGTACAGTCGGGAAGGTACCAATATAATTTTGGAACTCTTGTGATTTTGGGGGGAAAAAACCAAAACAGTAGAATGTCGGGAGATAACAGTCAGTGCAAAAGAGCATTCATGGGGTGATTGCTTACTGCTTACAGTATGGAAAGTCATGGAATGGGACCATGTTAATGCAGTCATCAGGTTTCTCTGTCCTGCAGAGGTACGATTCTTCTGTTTCCATCAAAAGGCCAGAGCCATATCTTTAACATGCAGTGACAGGAGAAGCTTGTTTGTCTTCTGTAGGAGTTTCCATTCAGATTGGAAGAGTTTTTTGTTGGGTTTAGATAAATGATAATTTTTATGTATCTTTAGAAAAGCCTTCCCTATTTTTTTATTTAAAGTCTTATTTGTGGGGTGGTGTTGATCCTGCTTGTGATGCAGGTGATTACGTTATACAACGCATGACTCACTCTGTTGAGCCCCGTAGCACCGCTGCTGTTGCCCAATTAGAGCAAAAAATTTCCCAATGACATGTAGTAATAATCGGTTTGATGACATAGTTCAGTGAACAAAGTTTTGGCAGCAGGTCTGAGTGAAGTTCTTTACCTTTTCCTCCTTCCCAATGTGTGCCAGTCCCCCCGGTGTGCTGGGGCAGGAGCTGGGCATATCCTTGGGGTCTAGGTAGGCAGGATACCTGGGCCTGTCTGACGATGTTCTGCTGTTGAAAGAAGTGGTCCTGTGCCTTGCTTTCCACCAGCTCTGACGTGTCTCTGAATCGCGGTCAGCTTTGCTAAAGGTGGCAGATGAACCTTTGCCTTCTTTTGTCGGGTGAGCGTTCCTAGCGAAGGGAGCTGAAACAACTCCCTCCGCAGCGGATGAGTACTGGAGCTGATGCAGAGGGGAGTTTGGTCATGGTTTAAGCCAGACTGGGGAATCATTTTGGCTCACTGCAGCTGCACAAAAACCTGTCCTACCCCGCCAGGAGGGAACTGCATGGGTGGTGAGCGCTCACAGCCCTGTCACCGGTGTGGGCCTGCGACTGGGCACATTTGAAGTGGTCATGTAGGAGAGAGGGGTGTGCGCAGGCACATGCCTGCTGTTATTTCTTTACAATGAGCACTGTTCTGGCCGTTTCAGGTCAGCTTTAGTATTATTTGGCATTAGTTTGTGGCTTGGTAAAACAAAAAACTGGTTTATGACAATGTCTTTCTTCCTAATATTGCAAGAAATACAAAAGTTGTAAATGGTTCCCATACAACTATTTTTTCCATCTTCAATCACGGGTATGTAAGAGCTGAGTGACCTGTTACTGTTGATCTTTAACAAGGAGATGGATGTAGCTGTATGTCCTGTGTTGAAGGAGCTAAATAAGCTCTGATGTTGAGTTTGTGCTGCCAGCTAGTAAATATAGTAAAAGTCAGGCAAGTGCAGGACATTCTGGATAATGAGGCACAACTTATTTGCTATTTGAACAGACTATCGGAAAAGCTATTGTCTCTCCATAGAAAACAGTCTCTGTCTAAAGGAGAAAAGCAATGTTTTCTTGAGATGACAAATAAAGAGCGGAGCCTACACATGTGGGTCTTAAAGATACTTATTCCCAGTACCTAAGAACTGGAGACTGGGTATTGCTTTTAGGATAATGTTTAGGGTTTTTAGACTTTAGCACGTGCTTCTTACAGTAATTTGAGTGTCTGGCAAGGGTGTTTCAGCTAAGCAAGAAATATTGTATGTGAAAAGAATGAACTGAGGGTAAAAAAGACTTTAAAAAGTCCCCAGGCAATACTTTGTTTGATCAGAGTACTGCACTGGGAACTCTTGAGTTTCAGGGATTTTTGTTTGTTTTTGAGGGATATCCTAAATTACAAAGGTAGCTACTACCACCTGGAATTTCTTGTCTGACTTTTTCAACATGTCACTTGAAAAGACATCTTGGGTATCATTAATTTTGAGGGATTTTCCAGGGATTTACACTGAATTTCAGTAACTTTATTTAACTTTAACACTTGAATATGAACCAAACAAAGAAATACCAGTAGAAGCAAGAATAAAACAATTTTCAAATGGCTGTGTTATTTATGTGTTTAGGTGGCTGTCAATGCACACATCCCTCCGGATTATCTTCTTAGGATCTGTGAGAGACTTGGACCCCTTTTAGACAAGGAAATCCCACAGAGTGTCCTAGGTGTGCAGACTTTGCTAGGTGTCGGGCGCCAGTCTCTATTAAGGGCAGCAAAAGGTAAGATTCTCAGTTTATGTGTGATTGAATTTTATTTTAATGATCAAACCCCCTTTTGTTTCGATTCATATTGTGGTATCAGTGTGTGTTTGCATGAACCCTTGTTTGTCTGCTATGCTTGCCGGCTTTCTTGTTGCAGTCTTGCTAAAATGCAGTTATTGCTGGCCCTGTTACATATATGCTGCTTTGATTGAAAATGCCATCTTAAGTGGGTCTTGCCTACAGTTGCCTGATCTTGTTATCTGCTTCCTCTACCTCCCCTCCCCAGCATGTTGGACTGGTGTTTCTGTAAATAATGTGATGAACTGGATTAGAGATTTGATTCATCTGAAAAATAGCCCTTTTTTTCATAGACATATACACATGCCTATGTCTAAAATAATCCAGCAGTCTATATATTTTGCTGGGCCAGTTTTCAGGCTGATTTGTTGAATTTGTTTCCATTATTTGATTCCCTGGCCGTGCAGGCAGATGTGTCAGCTGGAAAGGCAGGGTGGCATTTGGGGCAGCATTTAGAGAGTGGGAGGAGGTGAGACTGATTCTTCAATGGCAATTCCTGCTTGTCCTTGCTTAAAGTTAATTTGAATGAAAGCCCCCATTCCTTTCATGAATAGGGCACTAGTCCTATTCCCTTTGAAAAACTGCTCTGCTTGAGATAATGATCCTGAGAGCAGAGTTTCGTGGTATAACTGAACAGATCTGAGAGCCATCTGCTATTGAAAAGAGTGGTTCCTCCCTTCCCTCCTCGCTCCATGTCCCTGCCACTTCTTCCCGGTAGGAGCCAGAACTTATTTGATCCTGTGATGTGCTGATTCAGAGAGCTAAAATGTTGCAAAATTCGTTATTGCTGTTGTAGTGAATTAAATTATCTCATGGATGGATCAGAGTGCTGCAGGCAGCAGGAGCATCGTTCTGGGAGAGGAGCGGGGATGGGAGAGCAGGACCTTCCTGTTTCGGAGGCGGTTGAGCACTTAATTTACCGCATCCTGTGAAGTCACACTCTGATGCTAACAAGGACTGTAGGATTCTGCTGATCCACTGGATATCACCTGGAGGGATGTGCTGTTTGCAAACATGTTTCCTTGCACAAAGTTTTGGGACTGAGTCTTGTTTTGCCTATGCTTTGCAATAATTGAATGGAGAATTTCAAGTTTGCAGGGAGACTTGCAGAGAAACGTTCCTTCTTTTCACAGTCAGTTTGCATCTTAGAAGAAACCAGCAACAAAATGCAAAGAGAAAATAAACATTTTTGTGCAGGGGAACAGAAGTTTCTTAGATGAATTAGGGGACTGAGGCTAGATGAATCACTGAAAGATGTAGTACTTCCTAAGCTCTGTGATAAATTCATTGCAAAGAGATTTCTAGATTTCTACTAGGTTTATGGTGGGTTTTTTCCCATTCAGAAAAAGGTGCTGTGATATTTTGCAATTTGGTGTGTAAACCACTCTCACTAATATGAAACAGCATACCTTTTTCAAAGTTGATGTACATGGATTTCCGCTCCCCCTAGTTGTGCATCAGTATGAAGTTTCCATTTACCATCAGTATTTATAGCTATTTTGATCTATTTTAGAAACTATGAGTGCTGTTTTTAGTGTGTGTCATTGTAATACTCTGTGGTATGGTTTGGGTTTTAATCAGAAGGTGCTCTTGGGAGTCTCTTTGAGTCACGTAAGCTTGTGCACTTCATATTCGGACATCTAAAGGGTGATACACAGATCCACCAATCTGTGGCACTATCCTTCTGTTTCAGTGCTTATTCACTGTGGAAACTCATTTCTCTCCTTCCAGATGGCCAGAAGTGGAAGAACTCCAGGTCTAATTTCTGAGGCATTCTGAACAGTCTCAGAAAAATCACTATTGTTCTAGAGAGAAGGCTCTCTGAGGCCAGTTGGCAGGAGATAGCTGGAGAGTCTTTAAAGAAAACAGTCTTCATTTTAAAAACAATGTTTTTTGGGGGGGTGGGGTGCAGAGGAGAATCCGAAAGGAGGGCATATTGCCACCAATTGCAGGAAAACAGATTTATTGGAAAAAAAAAAAATCTCAGTTCTCCCACTTTCAGGGAGCAAATGTGTGCATGTCTGTGTGTTCTCAAATGTGCAGTTCGTAAGAAGAGGTCCTGTATCTGTTGGGATTGCAGAAGGACTAAAACCATGCCAAAGTTCAATCCTGCCTCAATACAAAGTACACCCACTTTTTTAATTCTCTTTTTCTTTCCATCAATTTAGACTCCCTATTCACCAAAATGAAGCCAAAATAAGCTGAAACCATATACAGTCATATTGCTTAGGAACTAGAAATCAGAGTACCAATCTTCTTTAAGGGTTAGATCTCTGAGAAACTATTTAAAAAGACAAGTCTTATTTTGGGATGCTGGAAGTGGTGCTTGATGCTCTTGATTCCAAGAACAGGTCAGTTGGACCACGTTTGACTGATTGTTTAATTAACCTGCTGTTAATCTTGCCGGTACAGACTTCAGACATACGCTATGGAAAGGATCTGCATTTGCAGCTCTTCACAGAGGCCGGCCTCCCGAACTACCTGTAAATTATGGGAAACCACCAAATGTGGGTGAGTTTTGAAATGCACCTAAGGTGTTTTATTTTTCTTCTCTGCATTTTTATTAATCTTCCAGCTGAAAGTTACTCTTACTGACTGAAGCACTACTATGGGTTTGCATTAATGGCTTTTTTGACATTTCACTGTGAATTAGTCTAAACCAGGATTCTTACTGACAATAGAATAACCCTTTTTGCATTATTCAGGGTTGAATCTTCCATAACGTATGTACACATATTAAAATATTGTGGCCACGTTGGAAAGCTTTGCACGTCAGCTTCCTGTTTGGAGGGCAATGTGCCTGAGTATTTTTTATGATACACCTACATAATATGTACATATGCTTGTAAGATTGAATAGGCATGGTCACAGGAGCATGCAGGCAATCTTTTCCTTCAGGAATCTTAGCCAGAACAAAGCGCCTGGCTCCCAGGGAACTTTCCTGACTCAAGAATTCATTTTAGTTCGATTATGACAGAAAACAGACTGCTTGCAACATCCCTTTCCAAAAGGAAATAATCACCAACCAACATTTGTATTCAGTTTCAGTTGTCCACACAGTTAGATAAAGAACTTGTATAAAACTCAGATATATGTAGGCATTCAGCTTACGTATCATCAAAGAGCTGCTCTGTTTTGCTTAAACTGGAAAGTATTTTCCTTGTATGGTCTGAACTTTCATTAACTATTTTTATAGCAAACAAATTTGATTCTTACAGGCATAAATATGAGTCCTGTCGGTCATGATTTGTTTCTTACTAGGGTATTTTGTCTGTGTTTACCACGTAAATGTTTGTGCAAATGTATAGACTTTTCCTGGTTTGTTAGGGAATCCATTCACATATGTTTCTCCTATCCCTTTGGAGACGTAGGGATGATGATTGCAGTCTTCTGTTTCTACCATGTCTGTTCCTCTATTTGTGCTTCTGTACTTTCTCATTACTAAAAATTAATCTTTGTCAGATACGAAAGTGATAAAGCCTGGGCTGTTTGTGGTTGAAATCGATAGCACACTTTGCATAAGGTCTGTGGTGGTGGTGTGATGGAATAGCAAAGTTAGTTATGGGTCTTCTCTAGGAAAACGAAATAGATATTTGCCTGGAACTAGCGCGTAGGGAACTATTGCATTAGTACTTTTCCTGCTTTTGTCAGGTAGTTTGAGTCATACTGTGGACGTTAAAAAAGAAAACAATTTCCATATATTAGTAAGGTTACTTCTGTACCTATCTATGTATTCTTTTAGGCTAGTTCTGCAGTTACTTTATTGATAGCAGTTGGGCTGTTGGATTGCTAATAGACTGGATTATAGATTTATTGCACACACTTAACTTCGATAGTCGTATTTCTGTGAAGGCTCCTGGATTAATTCTTTCATAAGAGGAGAATCAGACCGTGTGTTTTTGGAATATGCAGTATTATTAATGAACCATACTAGCAGATTGGACTTCAGCATGTGTCATGCCATCATGACAAAGGTTTGTGCTGTTTGCTTGGTGACTATTTTGTGACTTAGAGAACAGAATGATTTGTTGGTTTTGGTGTTTTCCTGTGAATTGTTTTTTAAGAAATGCAAAGGTGTTATATGAAAAGGGTCTTTTATAGCCAGGAATTAATTTTGTATTGATTCCTGGAAGAATACAGTCCACCTTGGTGTAGATACTAGTAGTTTATGTAAGAGAGGAAAATGTGTATAAAGATTAAAATAAGTAGTTAACTATACTTAAGCTGTACAGGAGGTAAGAGTTTGGTTTTGGGATTCCCCATTGTTAATCCTAAAGTGGAAGTCACAAAATTCTTCTGTGTGTATTTGTGCAAAATGGGTGCTTTTTGCTGGTGAGTAGTGACAGCCACAGATACTGCAGTGTGTGTGTGTGTCTTGTTTTAAAATACAAGATGAAGACATATGCCCGACCTCTTTAATATTTTGGTGTAATTGTGAATTCCCATACTGTGCTGGCTTAGATTGAGTTTTCTGGAATTACTTGCTGAAGTAGTTGGGCTGAATTAATAGACACCCATAATAATGTGTGTACATGAGGGAGATGAAATGATTGTGTAACTGCCCATGTAGACTGGTAAATAAGGTATAGAACTAGCAGCTAAAAGTATTCTTACGTTGTTTCCCTTCCAGTAATAAAGATTGAAGCTTGCCACCATAGGTGTGTGCTTTTCTGCTGCGAGAACAGGATTGCTTGTGGTCGCCCTCACAGCTGGCAGAGTTGGTAGCTGCAGTGGTTTTGCCTTTCCATCTGGTTGGGGCTGGGCTGGGACCTTGTGATCTGTACTCCAAAATACAAGGTTGTGCACACGGGAACTGGAGCAAGAAATCCCAGCGTGGTTGTGCAGAGCTGGGAATCTTCTGGCTGGGGGAGTCTCCGAGAAAGTGCTGACCTGTGGAAGTCATTCTCAGGAGCATGTTGTTTGTATGTTGTGTGGTGGTCTGCTGGGGGAGGAGAGGAAGGGAAAATGCTGTCATAGCTTTTAGGATGGTCTTTTAGACCGTTTCTTTGCAGAAAGTTGAAAGATTGGTCATACAGTACCTCAGCAATAGGAGTTACTCACATATGATAAATCTGCTTTTGAATAGTACTTTGATTTTGTCAAGACTTTTTTTCTTTTTTTTTTTTTTTTTTTTCAGGCCACATGAAGCAGATTAGAAAGAAGGTTGTTTTCCCTCTTTAGTTGATTACTAGGGCTATTCTAACCTGACTATGGAAATCGTTACGTGGGTAACTGTCATCAGTGAAAATAACACAACATTTGGAACCAGAAAGTTCATAGCATAGTCTCAATGAACAAGCATTACAGTTGTATGGAAATTTACAGTCAAGGTGATCCAGCTACCTTAGGCGTGCCAAATAGCAGTGCTCTGATGAGGTCAGAAATCGATGATATTTCTCTGCTGTAAATGAGTTCCATGAGGTCAGCGGCTATGAAAGCCAGAACACTTTGTTCTTTTGGTGCTTTTACTGGGTCTAGCTGCCTTTGTGGCCACACAACCACTCTCTGAGAAGATAGTTTGCATGTGTGAGCCAACTGTGTTTATTTCCCAGTGTTCTTATGAAATCCAGACTTGTGTTTGTTCTGCACACCACGAGTGGTACCCAATCTTCAGGTTTGATCAGGCCCTATGATGAGTTCACAGCTTACTCACCACGTGTCCTGGTTATGTGAAATGTTATGTCCTCATTGCGAAGTTACAGTGCTTGCTTCAGAGGGTATAATAGTTTAATGTGAAGTCATCACACTTCATACTAGAGAAACTATTTTTAAAACAAACGTTTATACCAGTATTCTGGTTTCTGTTTTTGCTTGCAAAAAATGGAGTGAGACAAGGATTTATAGGGAGAGGAAGAATTCAAGCAGTTTGAAAACTGCTGCAGCTAGATGACTTTGTCCATGCTGAAATGTTTTAACTCCTCCTGAAGTTGTGACTTAAGTTTGAAATTTGTGATGTCTGGGGTTTTTTTTAAATTTTGTTTTCACTGATGGGTTATTGTTGTAGGGTTTTGGTTTTATCCTTCCTAGGTGAGCTTTCTTGCAAGGGTTTTTACGTTTGTGCTGTTATCTCTAGTAGAATGGATTCTGATTTAAGAATTGCTGTTGTATAGCGTATGCAGCTCCTCTCTGCCCCCTGCAACTGTGCCTGTATGTACTTACTAAGGACTGTAATTTTCCTGAAGGTGCAATCTTCAAGCACCAAAGACTGCAAGAAAGAAACAGAAAAACGTGTGTGTTTTACCATGTCACCCTTGGTTAGTACTACAGGTTGGTAGTTCGAGGAGGCACTCGAGTGTGTCTCTAAGCCAGGCTTTCCCCAGCGTGCCAGGAGCTGGCTGTGCTGGTGCTGAGGTGGGAGCAGGTTGCTCCCAGGACAGGCTAGGGGAGAGAAAGCCCACCTCGCACCGCAGCATCCCGGGCATCTCTGCACCTCGGTAGCAGTCATTTCAGCAGCTAGAAGCAAGGAACTTCACCTGAGAAGACGGCTCTTCTGTTTGTGGACAAAACTAACTTACTTTTCTTAACAAGAAGGCTAGATATGTTCATTTTTTTTATGTGAAGTAACATCAATGCAGTTTGGAAAGTTTTTTCTTTTCCTGGCAGGGGATAGTGAAGGGGTAGACTTGGCAGCTGTTATGCCCAGTATAGCATGAAATACAGCAGCTAATTAGATAGGTTGCTAAAAGTGACTTAGGGCTACTATGTTGCTAATTCTCTGTGTGGGAATTGATTTTTGGTTTGGATTTTTTTATGCTTTTAGGCCTTATGAGTACAATAACTTCATTGTACTGAAGAAAGCGAACTTGACAGGGATTTTTGTCATGTGTGGGTAATTCCCTATTTAGATATTGTGTATTAATCTTCTACCAAAAAATATGAGAACTGGAATTGGAGATGTTTGTTTTGTTTCATGGAGGTTTTATGCTTTGCAGTTCCTTTGAAGGCAATGACAGTTTATAAAGTGTGGGAAGATTCAAAAATCTCAAACACAGCTTTGTGTGTGTGGCGTATGTTTCTAGTATACCCTAAGCATTTTTATACTGAGGATCAGATATGTGGAATACTTGATACTTTTTGATCAGAGATGCTATTGCCTTGATAAAGATGGTACTCCTTATGGCACGACAATAGTTCTGTATTTCTCTGAAACTTGTGATTGAAGAATTTCATAAGCAGTGGTTTTTATTTTTTAATTATCTGTGGGAGATTGAGGAGTTTCGCCCCCATTGTGCAAATCGGGAAATAGACGCAAAAAAGTGAAATTCCTTTCACATCCTCTGAAGCTGAACTGATTGCAAGTCTGGGAACTGACCAGAAAAGTTAGGTGCCAAGTGCCAAATGAAAGGCTGTGTGAGTTAGGTGCCTGACTGTTTGTTACACCTTTTAGTGTTTCCTTCATGTGATTTACAGGAAACAGCAATGGTAAATTTTCAGAAGGATTTCATGGGAACACTGTAGTACACAGAAGATGTTGTGATTATTGGGAATACTTTGAAATGGGAGTATACCTTTTTGATTCACACAGTTCTTTGTGTGGTTAAAAAAAATGTTCAAAGCCATTTGAAATAGTTTAAAGGCAGATACACTGTTATTATGTATTTAAATGATTTAAGCATTGAAAGGCACAGCAGAATTACCATATGACTAAATGACTACGTTTCTGTGTTGGCATAACAGTGTCCACAGTGTGGGGGAAAGGGAGGTGTGGTATTTTTAAGAACTTAGCTTTTAAGCTGGCATACTTAAATAGTAAATAAAATAATGTGTAGACAAACCTGATGGTACCTTTGTACAGCATTTATCACTGTGGGATCTCAGTGGACTCCTTTAAGAGGTGGGGGAAAAGGGTTAAAGATTTCATTTTTACTTTGCTAGGGGAGGCAGTTTCATTTAACAGCTCCTCTGTAATATCAGGTGTCAATTGAATAGTACGTAGATAATAAATTAATTTGGTTTAGTGTGTTTTGCTTTTTTAGTCCTGCTGAATATGTGGTTTTACATGAAAAAAAAAATACTGACTGAAGTTGAAGTCATGGTGGGAGCCTGGTGACTTTTGCAAGCATTTTCACCTTTTATGCAACTTTTTTTTCTCATATGTATTGTTTCAGTTGCACCAAGCGATTAAAAATAGTCCAAATTTCAAAGCACAAAACTGAGAAACAAAGCTACTTTCTGTAAATCTGGAAACAATTTATATTCCTTGCCTGTTTAGCTCTCTGCTTGTGTATAAATACTTCAATGTTATAAATTCACAGAAGTGTGTTATGGGTTAGTAACCCTTTGAAATTATGCTTCTTGACTTCGTAGATTTTTTTTTTTTAATATAGTCCATAACCGTTTTTTGTGTAGATAGGCAATGATATGACGATACAATTAAGAAAATGGGTCAAGTTGTTCACAATACTTTTAAATGAAAGAATTGAAAGGCACTAAGGAGCTTCATGGTGCTCCTCTGAAGCCCTGCTGACTTCAATGTGCAGTAGACAAGATAAGGGTTTCTTCAGGGAGCCTGCTATCACAAGGCCTCGACAAAACCCACCAATAAAGCAATGTCAGATCTTCAAGTGCCATTGAAAAAAAACTCTCAAAACTTTAAAATCAGAAGTTCAAATGGTATAAATTAGGATAGGTAAAATTAAATACTCAGAATGATCTCAAATTATGTATCAAGTCAAAGATTAGAATTAGGGTCTTTCTGTATTCTGCAACCATAATGATCTTCATTTGATGGTGTGTCCCAACAAAGGCACATCTCCTTTTCTTGGCTAGTGGAAAGATTCGTAGTTATTGTCAGTGAAACTGCTAACAGTGCTTTTTTTTACACGATGTTTTTGTGCATCTAGATTTCAGGCTGTTCTTGTAAGGACTGCTAGGTACAGCGATATGAAATAATTTGTTGTTGTTGCAGTTTTTTTTCTTGTGCTTGCCATTCTTTTGACTGGGGCTTTTTCCATCAGTGCCACACATTTTTTTATTCTTCAATTCCATTGCCATAGAAATGCAATGAGGTTGCTGCTGCTGCTTATAATGAGGGAAGTTTTCTGAGGAACATTTGGACGACGATTGACCCTCACATATGATCTGGCACTCATTCCAAGGAAAGATTTTTGTCAGGAAAAAAGTGCTTAAAATGAACTATTATTTTACTCTAAAAAGAAATTTGTTGTAATTGATATTACTAACACATAATTTCATTAAAGCAGGTTTTCCAAGTCCATGTAGAATAAATGTATCTGTTGCCTGTTCATGAATTGGACATTGGAATAACTTCTAGTTGTGGGGGGAACTTTCTATTTTGCTTTAATTTTTGTTAAGAAAACAGGTGCAGTGTGTGGTGTGGTAGGTATTGAAAGGCTTCATCAGGAGTGGGCTTTCTGTTTACAAGACTGTATAGCATGTTCTGATAAGGTGGAAGAGGTTTGGATTTATGGATTAGAATAATAAAGTTGTTACCAAACATTATATTTAATATTTATTTACTGTGAGTTCTGGACAAAATTTATGTCTTAGTTTTCTTTTTGTTTTATTTTTCTCTCCCAGTAAATATAATTTCTGCCAGGCAATTAACTGGGTGTGGACGTTTCAGCCACTTGTTCCCAACATCGACCTACCAACACATGAAGATGCACAAGAGGATTTTGGGGCATCTATCATCTGTTTATTGTATAGCCTTTGATCGCAGTGGGAGAAGAATTTTTACAGTAAGTGTAAAAATTGTGCTTTTCTTGGAAGATCGTTTTGCTTGGTTTGATTTCTTTCTTTCTTGAGTCCCTCAACAGCCTCTTAGTTACTGATTGAGATGCAGACACGGCTTCCAGCAAAAGAAGGGAAGAACAATCTCAAAATGTATGGAAAACCCATCTCTTTTTATGCTAATTTTCACTTTTCACTTGACTTGGTATTTTAAAATTGCTCACGGCTCCGGTAGACTGAAACTTAGTCAGTTATTTGCTTCCCCATGTAGAACCTTACAGTAGGGTTGTTCCGGTCCAGAGCTTGCAACTCTCGCTTGAAACACGTGCTTGGTTTTCTTTATTTATCATCTTTCTTACTGAATGCACCTTACTGCACCTGCAGTATTCTGGAATTTGGAATTAATTTGCATGTTGCTTGCTGGGTTTTTTTAAAACTGCATTTTGCCTTTCAGTAACCTTGGAAATGCTAGCAATCCTTTCCTTACTTTTCAGTAAAAACTTGATGATTAATAGACCTCATTACTTCATCTGCAATTTACTTCTCTGCTAAATTTAGTTTCTAGAATTTGTAGTATGTCAGTGAATATGTGAATATTATTTTAAGTTTTTCTCCAGAATATATTAACATACGTTTCTGTGATACCGCCCTTGCTTTTTGTTGTGTCTATCTAAAAATTAACAGATTTTTCAAATTAGTAATGCATCTTTTAGCTGTCAATGTTAATCCCTGTCTTGTTTGTCTTTCCCCTTGTCGCTTATCAATAGGTGTTCAGAAACAGATTACCTGGCAGGCTAATGGTTGTCTTGGTGTTCTTGCTAGCTTCTCCACTCATTATGAATTGGTCAAATAGAGATTTTGTTATGATAATTACTCTGGGTCATAGTGAGGGCCTTTCTGTTTTTGTTTATGCAATAAAGAAATTTTTCTCATCTGCTGTTGTATGAAGAACTGAAAGTGATTTGTGTTCAAATTTAGCTGCAGTTAACGAAATGTAATTTAAAGTCAAATGATGTTAATATTGCAGTTAGTTTGATTGTGTTATGTTTCTGAATATATAGCATCGATCCTAGCCACTAGTAGTAGCATTCTTATCTGAATAGTGGAAAGGTCTGTGGACTGTCTAAAAATTCTTGGCAATACTGGGATTGAATATGAAATTATGTAGCTGCTACTATAGGCAAAAGTATTTTACAACGATCTACGTTGGATATGATTTTGAATTGTGTCCTGTCCTGAACTGAAATTTCACTGACATAATATTTTGGTTGCACATGATGTTGCACGACTTCTCTGTTTGAGTAGTCCAACTTTCTTCCCTTTATGGAAATTGAACCTGGTGGTACAGCTGCCTTACAGCTCTAGGAGCATGGCAGAGGCTCTGAGATCCCTCAGATGCTTAAGTGCTCTTTTTCCCTGGAACTTAAGTCTTACGATCACTTTGATTTTTGCTGCTGTTTGGATCTGTCTCACACAGATAAAGATGACTGTTGGTAGTATGTAATGAAACATTTTATCTTCTTAAATTTACCTTATTATTGAACTGTACCGAGAGGAGTTACATTAGCAGCGATAATCATATCTTGGTATGAAACATGAGACAGTGTCTTCTGTCTTATAAACATGTACGTCCTTGACCCCATAAGATGATCCCCAAACTCTGATAGTTGTGCCTCTGTGGAATCCCACTGAAGTTGTCCTTTTGGTGGGTTTATGGTGCAATGGTGTTTTAGATACTTGTTTGACTACAGTGTACATGTGCATTATATACACGTAACACATGTATATTATTTTACATAATCTTTGGAAATTTTTGTGTGGCATTAGGGGTCAGATGATTGTTTGGTCAAAATCTGGGCTACAGATGATGGGCGCCTGCTCTCAACATTGCGAGGACACTCAGCTGAAATTTCTGACATGGCTGTTAACTACGAGAACACGCTGCTCGCTGCAGGCAGTTGTGATAAAGTAGTCCGAGTATGGTGTCTTCGAACCTGTGCCCCAGTCGCAGTGCTGCAGGGCCATTCAGCTTCCATTACTTCCATACAGGTAAGGAATCACATTTTTTTCCTAAACCCTTGAATTAAAATGGTAGTAAGAGATGTGGATTAGTATTCAGGGATAGATTTTTGCCCCAACTCAAGGGTGTTGTTTCCTGGCAAACTCACTCCTGCGCAGTGGCCAGCTACTGCCTGAGGGGATGGTCCTGCTTCTTCCAGCTGCCTTTAACTATGTGGTCCCATTGCTGCTTCCTTAGACTTAGCAAATGCATGGTCACGGAGAGCATCAGATCAACTAGCTGAGCGAGGGAGACATGTCTGGCATCTTTGGTGGTAGTCCTTGCACAGCAACTGACCCAGCAGTCATGTGTTCATAGAGAACGTTTATTTTTCAGAAGAATACTGTCAGCTAAAAATCCTGACTCCACATTTCTTATTTGCTTGTTGTCTTAGCCAGTACTGTAAGGAGCTGTTCTGCGTATCGTGGCATATGTAGACGCTGCAGCAGCCACGGCACAGCACAGATCAGGATTTGCAGAGAGTCTGTGCTTGTGCCCAGCAGTTTCAGTTGTGTGGCCAGTGCCCAGTGAGCCATAGCAGAGCAGGAAAAAAAAAAAAAAGCCTAAACTGCCAGCACTCAGTTCTCTAGTGGTGGCACAGTCAATAACGGCTAGTAATTTGCAGTTTATTTGCTTTAAAAAAACCACAACTGCCAGGCAGAAACCTCCAACAAAACATAATTCTAGGATGAAAAAGACAATCCTGCAGTTTGGCAGGTTATATACGTAGAGGGGAGAACGAGGGGGATATTTGGCTCAGAATCCCTCTCCTCTGGAGCCTTGCTGCCTTTGATTCATCACAGTCTTCACCATGCCAGCAGTCCCTGTGAGTCTCGTTTCTCCCCCTCTTGCCTACACTTCCAATTTCATTTGATTTTAACTATGCTATAAGTTACTTAAGTTGATTGTTCTGGAGATGTATTTTACAACCTGGTTTTGTGTTTTGTATGTTATTTGTTAATGTATATATGCATCCCTCACAAGCTTTTTGCTAAACTCTGTTAATTTAAAGAGTAATTACAATCAGTCATGGCTTTTGAGGAAACAGTGCTCGATCTCTTTATGAAATACCAGGTAGCCAGAGGATTAAAGGTATTACTGCAGTTATGAAATTAAAATGGGAGACTTCAGAATGAAAAGATTTCCTAGTCCTTAGAGAGGTAGAGGAGAGGTTCAGGAAAAGGGAGGGAGTGGGGGTCCTACTGTGCTGCTGTTTTTCATTGGGCTTGGATGCAGGAATCACTTTTATCTTTGTTACTATGTTTGATCCAGTTCTATCCTGGAAAGAAGTATTCCTCTCATCCCTCATATTACCTTATTCCCCATTAAAAGTGTCTAGACTTGTTTCATTTCTCCAATTTACTAACTTTTGTGTGGTAGAAACAAAGGCTTGCTAGTCAAAATGTAGGTGTTCTCCATTTCCTCAGCTTTATTTTTATGGAAGTTCAAATTCTGTGGTTATCCCTGATATTGTTCTCTGTACTCCTGGGGAGAAAGCTAATATGTTTGTGAAAGAGTCTTGTCAGCGTCCATTTCCAAGTTTTCAGCATGCAAGGGGAGAAAGAAATTAACTGGTTTAACTGTTACAACTTTATTTTTAGTTCTCTCCGGCAAGGAAAGGAACAACACGATACCTCACTTCTACTGGTGCTGACGGAACAATCTGTTTCTGGCAGTGGCATGCTAACACCATGAAATTTAAGTAAGCCTGTTCAGATAATTATGATTATCTTAAATAAAGGACAAATTTATTTTGAGTTTTAGCATGGAGAGGAATGCTGAGATAATTAAATAAGGGCATGTTCTTTCTCAATAAACAAGCTTATTGGGATGTGTTCTCCCATAGAGACGCTGTGCATGAGTGCCATAGCAGTGTGTGGGGCAGGGAGCGCTTTCTTACGCGTTTTGGGGAGACTATGGCATTACAACCCAGAGGGGAGGCAAATATCAGGGCTATTATTTCTGGGTTTTGTGCTTTGCGAGCCAGTGTTGTGGAAGAACTTTCAGCTTTTATGTTTAGGACTAAATCCTTGTCCAAAATGTACAGGCAGAAGAATTTATTTGCTTTTAATCAGAAGAACAGACGTATGTAGACAGCCTCAAACCCATACTTAATAGGTATTAAATGCTAATAAACTAATGGTTTGCCAGGTTCTGTTTTAAATAGATTTGAATTGGTAAGTATCATGGTAAATAAGTTAAATAGTCTTTTTAATTTAGAAAATGATGGTTTTCTTACTAAACTAAGAATGAAAATTACTGAAAGTTCTAGTAAACTTAGGTGAGAATTCTGAGATTTAGGATGGGCATATTGACCTTAACCTGCTGACCTGAGGTGCACTATTCTTGTTGAATAGCGTCAGAATAAAGTAATGAAAAGGAAAAATGTTGTGTTGTTGCATATAGGGATCGCCCTGTAAAATTTGCAGAGAGATCCAGGCCTGGCGTTCAGATATCTTGTTCATCTTTCAGTTCCGGTACGTATGCATTGTAAGGTAGCTGAACTTATTTATGAACTATAATTACTTTGGTGACAGGACTGTTGCTTCTTTTTAAATACAAATGGCATTAAACGCTTTCTCAGTTAATTATGGCACTGTCAAATTGTGGTTGTTTGAAGTTTTCCATGCTAAATGTCTACCTCAAACTGCTTTTTCTCTCTCTTTTTTTTTTTTTCCCTATAATTTAAGCTAAAATGTCTTGACGACTACCAAGGAAAACTATGCTTTCAGTCTGTTGTCTTGCACATCAGAGATTTTTCTTTGTAACATCCTTTTAAGGTTTTATCTTGTAAAGTTTTTGAGTGAAAAGTTCTTGAAATCTGGCAGACAGGTGGCCTCTGTTCAAAGATTACACTTTTACTAATCTTCCAAATTTGGCTAAGTTCTAGGAGGATCAGTTCAAGTTGTTTGAAAATATTAGCTTGACATTCTTTGTTGCAGCTTTGAATTCTCAAAAATAGTGATTTTTACAAAGAAAACTACATAATTTCTCATTAATTTTTCCTATCTGAAATTGAGAACTATTCTACAGCCATGTAAGCCTTGCCCATGTTCCTTTTTTAAAACCTGAAATTCTGAAATAACTGAAACCATTTCAATGCAATTAACTACACAATAGTGCCCTTTTTGTGCAATGTTGTAAATAGAACAAACGTTGCAAGAAAATAACTCCTAATTCAGCAATAATTTATCTGATGTGTGTCAAATAGATATTGAAGATGGGCTTAAATATTTTCTTTGATATTTACCAGTAAGAATATGAAACCTTTCCCTGTCTAATTTTCCACATAGGCTGATGGAGAGAGCTGTGGTAATTTCTGAGTGAAAGTGGAATAGTTTGTTGGATGAATGTTGTAACTTGTAATATTCTCTTTCTTTGGTCAAAAGGGTTTGCAGATGGAAGATACTGAAGAGCTCATAGTTATGCTAAAGCTGATACGGTCTGAGAAAATACAGATCAAAGCAGAAGTTGTCAGTGAACTGCTTTGTTCAGGATGCATGTTTTGATTACATTGAAATTTTCTGTTTAAAACTGTAGTTTGCTGCTTTGACAATAAAGCAGTAATTAAAATTAGTTGTTCCTTGGATGGCTTTTCTTCTCACAGAAAACACTGTCTTTCTTAGGTGGCATGTTCATTGCAACAGGTAGTACTGACCACGTGATAAGAATTTATTATCTGGGCTCAGAATCTCCGGAGAAAATGGCCGAGTTAGAATCTCATACGGTAAGAGACGAATCAGAAAGCAAGTCTTTTTTTTCCCCGCTTTGCCTTATTTCAGGAACTTTGATCCTGTACCTCCTATTCGACTTGTTTTCTACCTTTAGAGTTGAGTTGGCTCTCAACACTGTGGTATTTAAATGCCTGAAAATTTGTGGTATGTTTGTTTTTAAATTCCTCTGAGGCAGGAGATGTGTACAAAACATGCTTTATGTGTTTCATTCCCCCAGGAAACTAAGGGACTAGATGATTCTCCCATATTCTTGGAGAAAGTCTGTGTTGGAATGAGGAATTAAAGCAGTTTTCATGCACGATGTGATTTTTTTCTTATTAAATTCACTGTTGAGCATTTAACTTTAGTTGTGACCTCAAATCCACAGAACAAGAAAAAACAAAGTAATTCTGGTTTTAGAGTGTGCAGTCAAACTTTGGCTCATGTTGGCAACTTCATTTAGAAAATAAAGGAAGTTTAAAAGCATCCTTTCTCAGGTAATGCAGAAGGATTCTCATAAAAACTCAAGCTGTTTTAAACATTTATACGGTGACTTTCAGTGTTAGTTTTCAAGTTTGAGTCTTGATAGCTTTTAGTAAAACTGTTGAATGTCTCAATTTTAATGAAACCCCATAAAGAAGCGTCACTAAAACAGTATCAAATCTTTCTTCATTTCTTAACTGTTACCGAGAACAGGTGATGATTGCATTATTTATTATGTGCATGGTAAACAATATGGTAAACAGAAAGGCAAGCTTATAGCAACACTGATAGGGCTGTCACTTTTTGAGGAATCTGGAGCATTTATCTTTGACCTTAATAGCCCAGCTGCCCACCTCAACAGTATTTTATGGATTAAGGCTGAGGTCTAAATTGATTCACTGGACTTCATTGGGAGTTATGGGTCTCACTTTTAAGTCTCAGAGCTCCAAGCCAACAAATCTTAACAAGTATTTTGCTCACAAAATAAAAGCTGTTTTCTGTATTCATCAGTTCAGGTTTGGAAGAAACTGTAATTACTTTCATTTTTTTTAAAGTTTACTTTTCTTAATGCCACAGACTGCTGTCAGCCTGCCCTTGAAAAAAATCCCAAATTGGACACTTGGTTATCAGGAGCTAGATACGTCAGTGGGAGTAAAGATAGCAAGTGCATGTAGCCAACACAAGTATTTAGCAAAATAAAAAAAAGGCAAAACCATGTCTAAAACAGAACATTTGTTTCTCAACAATTTAGAAGTGGAAATAAGGCCAGGGTTTGCTTTTTTTTTTTTTAAATGAAATATTTTGATGTGCTTTAATGTTAGGTCTAAAAATTGCAAACCTGCTGTGATCATTTATTTGGTTAAGTCGTTCTTTCTACATCTTGTTGAGTGCTGTACCTACTAGGCTTTGTGAGCTCCTGGCGTTCCTTAAAGTTTAAAAGGTGCAGAGTTTCCCAGGCAGAGCTTACCCGGGCAGGGTGTATGGTCCTGTGGCTCTGTGCAGGAAGGCTGTGCTCAGGCAAGAACAGAGCTGCTGCAGCTTCTGCCTCCTGAATGTCTCAGTGTCAGGGAGAGAGTCAGAAATCGTTTCTGTCTCTGAGCTGCTTGTGGAGCAACACAAAACCATCACCTCCCTGAAGTTTTCTGTTTCAATATTTAACACAATATGTCTGGGAAAGTTTTAACTTCAAATATGACTTTTCTGTTCTTGAATTTGTAAGATAGTATGTTGTAGGAGATGTATGGGAAGATGCAATTTGCTGAATAGAAGCTCATAATGAAGATCTTCTTGGATTAGTGTTTCAGCATACAAAGCATTTACTACTATTTTTTTCCCTCCCTCCTATTTAGGACAAAGTGGTTGCAGTCCAGTTCTGTAACAATGGTGACAGGTGAGTGGCTGCCCTGGGATTTTGACATAAGAAGTATGGTACTTAATTTTCCAAAAGAATATTTCAGATAGAGTTTGGTGCAACAGGAAGACTGCACGTGGGCTCTGATTAATTTTAGATAAATCATTCAAAGTAGGTTGAAAGATGTGTGTCGTGTCCACAAGCTTGGACTTGTTGTCCTCTGCTGTAACAACAAAAACATACTGTAACTATGCTTTTGCTTTGTATTTTTTTAAACAGCAAATTGGAACCCAAATTTGGTAGCCTTTCTGTGTAAGAGTGTATTGCTTCGGAGGAAGCCTTGTTAAGTACAGAAGGGGTTACCAAATTTGGTAGCCTTTCTGTGTGAGAGTGTATTGCTTCAGAGGAAGCCTTGTTAAGTACAGAAGGGGTTACTTCTGGAGTAAAAGCGTTATAATAAATGTAGTTCTAAGCAAAAGTTAGAACTGTTACACATACACAGATGGTCAGACAAGTAAGTATGTGAGGAGCTGTGCTCTGATGTTCATTAAAGGTGCCTCTCTTGCAAGGTGCTTTTACCTGGTAAGATGGCAATAACATCTGAGTATATGAATTGTTTATAGTGGGATCAGGGATTTGGTTTCTCAATTACTTTTCTTTCTAATTTTTTCCTAACTAGAGTGTCAGGTTAAATGTGGGAGTGGGGAAAAGCTTTTTGGCTTTATCATTTCAGCCCCGTTAGACCAAGGTGAAAAATCAGCACACAGATGTATGTATTTATCTGTGTGGCTCTTGTTTGAGTTAGTGACTTTTGGGCATCTTTTTTTCTGGAGCTGCAGGAAGCAAAGAGGTAGCATGGTGACTGCGCCGCACATCTGTTTGTCTGCCATAGCCAGTGCTGATGGCCAAGTCAGAGGCAGAGGGAAGGCCAAGCTGCCAATGACAGTAGCACTTTTGGTAGCTGTTGCATTCAAAGGAGATATGTTTCCCTTGTTTCTGTATTGGGGCACAGGTGAGGAGGCCACTTTGCTTCTTTATCAACTGTTCTCGCTCTGTCCTCTCTGTATTAAGTAGTATGGGAATGTGACACTGACTTCCAAAGAAGTATGCTCTTAGATTAGCATCTGAGCAATGCTGTCTGCACTGACTAAAAGGATGTACAAAATCAGTGCAGTCGTTTATGAAAGGAAGATAAACGTGAAAGGGGAAATAAGACTTGGTGTGTTGTCAGAAGTGAAATGGAAGGAAATCAAGGAAATAATGGCATCTAAATGAGGAGTATCATTCATCATGAAAACAAGGAACTGTAGAACTACCTTTTATCTTGGGGTTTTTTTTCATTACTTCACAGTGCTCTTATCTATGATCTCTGTGAGAATTGTATTGATGCTGATAGTGTTGTTGATAGACTACGTATATGTGTGTGTTTTTGTTAAAATTTACTTCTCTTGCATATATTATCTGTATCACTTATACCAGCTGGGGACCAGAAAGCAGCCAATGATTAGCATAATTTGAAAACATTTTCCAAATAATATGACATTGCTGATATGTTGTTGAAACATAAGGCCATCCACCCTGTACTATCTGTCTCATTTAATTCCTTGGTGAATGATTTCTTCTGCCAGTGTCAATGGGCACATTGAATAAGCAAGTTATCTCTTCTGGTGCTCAGAGTTCTGAAAAATAGGGGAAGAGTGTTTGTTTTCATAAACATACTCACAATTTGTAAGAGCTCAACTTCTGTGAGGTTCAGGAGTGATAAACGTGATACGATGAATAACCAGGCCTTCATCTCTCATCTTGTATTTTTGTAACTCTGAAATTGCCAGAAAAAACCAACCTCAAAAAAACTGATTTCCAAGGGGAATAAGCAAAGAACAGCTCTTCAGTGGGATGTAAAGGTGCAGTTGATCCTCACATCCCAAATTTGGATCCAGTCTGCTTAGTAGATTGTCACCATTTAAGGCTGAGCTGGCAAGTAAAGCGGATGGCAGATGCTGTCTATTAACCTCTTCCTTCCCAGAAGAGGAAGCAAAGGAGAAAAG
>NW_009597291.1:0-20525 GCF_000690535.1 Cariama cristata
AGCCCGAGGGAGGGGGCTTTTCAGGCCACCCCGCTGCTAGCACTCCGCTTGTTGCTACATCTTGCGTGGTTTTAAGAACTAGTGTTCTCCCGGGCACCGCTACCATAATACGAAGTAAATACAGGGGGAAACCCCACGTTAAATTAATATCGACAGTCGTAACGATGTTTCTATGAAGATAAAAAAAATGTTAACAAGAAGTAAAGCTTTGCTTTAGTTAATGATAAAGAGCTGATGGCTCTGTTGGCGGTGTAATTAATGCAGAGTTTTCCTGTGTCTTTTGGATGTTACGCCTAAACTTGCAAATTGTTAGTTTAGGTCATTAGCGCCGCAGTTTGCTTTCACTGATCACCAGCACAGTCACACACAGGAGGGCATGGATTTAAATCAGTGTAACTAGCACGTGTTAGCTGTTACCTCCCTATGTTTTGCTGTGGGGTATTACAGGTAGTTTCTCTATGCGTTGGTGACTGTCACTAAATAAATCTTTGACAAAGACTTTAAAAACCGTGGCTGCCTGTAAGAAGTGATCTGCAGGGTCAGACCAGTGATCCATATAGCCCAGTATTCTTTCTTCCAAGGACTGCAGCAGCAGATGATGATTACAGAGCACTTGTTAGTTAAAGCACTGTGTGCTCCCCGTTCTTGTAATTGCCCAGTATCTGCAATGGTAGGGGTTGGGGTGCTAGGGGGTACGTTCCTGCTCAGTCCCTTTAGTATCAGATTATGTCTTTGCTGCACTGGATATGTCTAATTCCATGCTGAACCTGCTGATCCGCCTGCTTTTCACTGCCTTTTGTGGTAGCAAGTTTTACATACAGAGATGGCTACCCCAAACAAACATCAAGAAACAGTATTTGCAGGAAAGCAGAGTGGAATTCTTGGAGGCAGAGTTGAATCCTCATGTTTGGTCTTCTTGTAGAAAGGTGGAAAAGTAGCAGCAAGAAGAGAGGCTCACAGTTAAAACATGACATTTGGGGTTGGCACAGGTAAACATTCAAATGCTTGTTTGTTTCCAGGGCTGGAAGAAACTTTGTTGATTAGTTCAAAATGTAGCAGCAAGAAGGCCACAACTTTACAGACAGTTAGGATGCCAAGGAGTAATGGTAAGTAGGACTTTGTTATTGGAACAGCGGCACGTAGTAGGTGACATCTTTGACATAACTTTTGCTTCAGTGCTTTCCTTGCACTAGTAAAGGGAGAAACTCTTGTGTTCTGTTTCTACCGGTGCTAGGTCCTCCGTTGCAGTTGCACATCCCACAGGATAATCACGTAACTGCTGCTTCTGCAAAACTAGATTTTGCGAAGCGGAGTGTTACAGCTGTAAGATTTAGGGACTTAGTTCTCCTTGCAGAAATACTCCCGCTGTCTGCATATAGTGAATTTGCCAGGTTGTACCTTTGGTTTCATTTCATCAGCTACTTTCAAATTGATGCAAGTTATGCAGATCACTTTCAGGACTTATTTTTAGTAAATGCACTGGCAAAATTATTAAGTGGAGTCATATAACCATTTATTCATAACAAATTAATTTGAATGCATTAAGAAAACTTTTTTTCTTTAGTTAAGCTATGTTCCTTTTTTCTTAGTCAGAGCTACATATAGATTGATAACGTTCTCTTCAGGGTAACTCTGTGCGTAAAAGGACACAGTGTAATAATTGTTACTCTTTGAAAACAATGTGTCTTCAGGAGTTTTTTCTCTCCATGAAAATATACCAGAGTTCTTTAGTCTCAGATTGTTCTTTTCCAGTAGAGAGTTGTTGCTTTTTTGCTGATCTGGACTTCTTAGCTCTTTTCAGAAGTAATTTCTCAGTATAAAATATTCGGTGTATAAAAGCATTTAATTTAAAATGGACTCCTGACAAATTACTGTATTTTTATTTTGTGTTTGAGCTGAGGTTTAAAAAGTAATAGAAAAAACAATTCATTATATCGAGTTCTTTCTTGGATAAAAGTCTCTACAGAGATGACAGTGTTTCAAAGGTAGATTATACCTGTTAGAGTTCTGTGGAGCTCACTTGGAATAGTACCTCTTACTTCATGGAGAAAGAAGAGTAGTAATTGGCTCATCTGCATGTTGGGAGCAAAGATTATTTGAAGAAACTCTGGATGCAGGTGAAGATATTCCTTTCCTCCATGGAAGGGAAGTGGGTGTGATTCTCCTATTGACACTGATTATCTAAAAATTGTTGGGAAGCCCCACTGAGCTTAGAGGGATATTTTTGTAGAGGATAAATGCTTTATACCTCATCCTAGAGCATCCATCTCTCCCACCATCTTAATTTCAGAGCCCCTTTTGATAATTATATTGAACTTTCTTTAGTGTAGCATGACATCTGTGGCATCTGTGCTACAGCTAATTTTTCCATCTTTTTTGAGACCTTCAGTCTATACTTTAATAGGAAAGAAAGGAGGACGTAATTATATTTCTGTTGGAGATAATGCTGATGTGGAAGTTTCTCTGGATGGCACTCAATGTGTATTTAAAACCATGGAATTTACAAGCAAGTTTTCTGTAAAGTAGTCACATTTTGTTTTAAGAATCTGAATGGAATTGTTGAAGTGATGTCTTGCTGCACGGCATGCTGACCTATAGATTCAATATATTTTTACTGTTTATGTCTTGGGAAATTGAATACTATTATAAATCTTCCTATTAAAACATCTTAAATATGGTAGACAGCTGGAAATTAGAGTTGAAATGGAGTCTGTTTAAATGCTTAGATTTCTGAGGTAGGAATGTATAAATTAATGTGCATCTGTTTGTATACATGTGATAATTATTTCTTTTTCAGTTTTGGACCGAGTACAGAGCTTTTTACCACAGATGGCCCACGCAAATGATGAGCTAAGAAGAAAAATGGTAACAGCACCAGCTCATCAGTTTGATATTGAAAATCTAGACAGCGCAACGGAAAAAGTTATAGAAATGGTAAATACTTACTATATTTTTTATTTTATAAAGTAAATTTAGATGTGATTAAAATAATTCTCTGATCTTAGAATGAGAGAATTTGATAGATAAGGCTAAGTCTTTACCATTTTAGTCTGCGATCTGCAAATTCAAAATGTAGATGTAATAAAAACACTTATTTGGTTAAAAATTTACTACTTGTTTTTCATATTTGCAGAGTTTAATGACTGGGGATGAAGTAGTTTAAGGCCAGAATAAGACATACTTTTGAATCAGCAGCTCTGAATCAAAAGGAAGTCACAAATCGTATTTTAAATCTCATGGGTAATTTGGTTTAGAAACTGGACAGTTTGAGGCATAGTAAGGCATAACAGAAAGCTTTAGTATAGGGAACAATAACTGACTTTCAGCTGTGCTTTGTAGGTATTTTTAGGCCTAGCTATAGGTCTGGGCTTTAGAAAAGTTTTTAGTGTTGTTGTGATCCTTTATGGCTGGTATTTGTCTATTTATTTACATTCACATCAATATTTTCTTTCTGTTTTTAACCAAAGTGCTGCAGCCACATGCTCATGTAAGAAAATTTTAAGATGAAGGTGATGTGATGTGTGCCTGTCCCAGACAAGTGCCTTCTGGCCTGCAGACTCACAAGATAAAAGGCAGAAATAAGGCAGCCAGGGGGTTGGTGTACGAGCGTCAGAATAATTTATTGGATTCAGAGTTCTTGTAGATTGTATCCAGCTGACATGCAATAGGTTGTCCAGTGCTGGTATATGCTGACAAATTTCAAATAAATAGTGAGAAAATAAAGTGGATCATCAAAATTGTTTGGTTTTATGTGCTGAAGTGGAACGGGCAACTTGGAGAGGATTTTAAAAAGATTTTTCATGTGACAGTGTCTGAGAAGTGTCTTGGCTTTATAATAAACAAGCCAGGAGACCTCATGATTAATAGTGTAATACTATTTACAAATCACTGAAGAAACTTATTTGCATCTCAAATTCCTGTATTTTGCTTTGTAGCATACAGGAGGTTTTTGAGGTGAGGTTTATCAGTTTAAGAGATGTTTTCAGAGAGGAAAACAGACCTCAAAAGTCATAGCCCCGCATATGGAAATATATGATCACTTTTGCTTCAAAAATATCTTGGTAGTTTAAACTACTTGCTATTTTGCAGTAGTTGTAGTGCCATGAAAACTACTAGGTTGTAAGATATGAACTATATTAATAAATATATAAACACGTTTGTATGTATATCATGACTCCTTTACACTAAATGGTTTCATTTGAATTCTTTACTGAAAATGACAGTTTTGATGCTTCCTGCTCATCAGTTTAAATATCTGATTTAGACTATCTGAGTTCAGCTATCTATTCATTTATCTCTTTTATAATGATAAAAAATGGCCTTATATTTTCTATAGGGCAAAACAAATTACAATTTAAATATTTAAGAATCTGTTCATGAATGATATTTGTCATAATCCTAGGAGAACCCAAAAGTCTTTCTAATTGTGCTTGTGGTTTTCCTATGTTAGTAGGCTGTTTCATGTTTTTGCTTTATGTTTTACTGAAATGACAGAAGTGGTATAGAAATGTATAATGAGTTAACTGAAGTTTTTTATTTCCAGAATGTGGCTGTAGTTGAACTGAGTGATTCTGATACAGATGAAGAGATACCAACTTCAGAAGAGGACTCAGAATCTGAAGATGACTGTACAACTCATGAAGTGACAATAGACAACATTAAGTTTCCTAAACAAAAGGGAGAAAAGGGCAAAATAGAAATTTTGGACAGCAAAGTCAATGAGTAAATCCATTTTTATTTTACTTTAAAAAAAAAACCCAAACCAGAACAAATAGGGTTTTATTACTTTGAAGAGCTTGTTGCCCAATGTAGCACCCCTCCGGATCATGTGAAATGCTATACATGGTGGAGAATTCAGGATCCACTCATGACTGAGGCAAGCTGGATTTCTGAAGAATTAAGTACGGTTTTATTCGTCAAACAATACGGAAATGAACTTCATCCTAGGTTAGACTAAGAAAGCAGCTAGAATTTGGGGCACTTGAACTAGTTCAAGTTAAAATTCTTGTTCTCTTGCTTTGTAGAAGAAAGATTTTTGTAGTGTGCTAGAAGTTTTTGCTTCAAGGGCAGGAAAGAGTTAACTAGGGAAAAAAAGCTTGGTTTTTTTATATTCCATGTCCTGTTATGTACAGCGTCTTCAATATTAAACATTATCTTAAAGTACATTAGAGGTATGCCTACATTGCATTCATGACAATAACCGTTGAACACTAAAGCAGTGGCTGAGGTCATTTCAAGATGCACCAGCATGGGTAAGGACAGCCATGACTCGAGAGAATTTGGCAAGGGATTGCGTACCCTCTGTGCCTCTATGGAGCTCCATCTCATTACGGGTGGGTCACTAGCTCACATCTGGAATGTTTGTGGCTGCAGCGCAGATACCCTCAGTACTGAAATGGTCAAGTCTGCCTCTGTGGTGTTGCAATTGCTTTAAGCTACACTTTCCATCTCCCACTTTCCCTGACAGGTTTCTATCCTCTCCATTTTGTTAACAACTGTCACTGCCAGAAAAATAAAAGGCGAATTTTCAGCTGGCATGTACTCAGGTTAGCTTGAAACAATTGTGAAACCAAAATCAGTGAAGGTATGTCTCATTCATACTTACCTCAGATTGATCAAATACAATGATTTGGGCTGTTGTATTTACTTCATAGCTTGGTTTGCATTTCAGAAGTATCTACCATGCTCCTGGATGTCATCGTTTGTTTCTTAAAGGAACTTTGTATTTTCTACACTATTAAACTAAAATTTTATGTATTGTATTTGCTCAAATACTAATGTCATGACTTGAAACCTGCAATTATTTACAGAATTTATTTTGAATCCCGTACTTAAAGCTATAGTTTTAATATCTGTTTCTGTAATATTTGTGATAAGAAATAACAAGGAATTCTGGTCTTTCTTTCACAATGTGGATTCTTAAAAATAGAATGGGGCCATGATTTACTGGGATTAACTGATTAAACCACAAAATACTTTAGTGAAGGTGAAGGGTGGGAATCAAAGAATGGGAGTGCTACTTCTAATGGCAGCCCACAGATCAGATTAAGCTTGGGTGGAATTGCACTCTAAGAAGAGCAAGTGGTTTTAGTAGGCTTAGTTTGTTAGATAGGTCTCAATCTATGGAAATTTTCCTTCAGACTGAAGAAAGTTTGAAAGCCAACATCTGAACTTGGTCATTTTACAAGGGGTTTTCCCATAGATTAAAAAAAACAAAGTATGAAATACAAAGTAATAGTCATGCTGTGTAAGACAGTGATAACAGTCCACGTGCACAAACACAAAAATTGATTTTAATCTGTTAATGTAACCGCCTTTCAAATTGCAGGCAGATCACACATTCCATATCAACAAAAAGATAGAAAATATTTTCAGTAACTTTTGCTTGATATGCATAGTTTAACACCAATGTTGAACTCTGTATGTACTATACAAAGATCATAGTAAGTGCACTTTCTTGCATTGATTTACTTCTTATGGCACAAAGGTTTTCTGTACTGCTGAAGAATCACCAGAGCAGAATGTTTAATTGCTACTGTAAAACTTGAACTGATTTATAGCAAAAATGGCATCATCAGTGTATTTTAGTTCAACTTTGAGAAGCCTAGTGACTAAGGATTTGAAATGATCAGGTAAATCCTGTGTTCACACAAATAAGAAGTAGGCATGTGAGAACTCATTCTTCAGTTGTATTTAAAAAAATAAACTAAACCATATCCTTGGTTTTGGGAGGGGGGATTGTGCTAACAACTGCTGCTGCTGCATAATTTAAATAACTTCAGGTTAATTTCCAAATGCTTTTATCTGTCAGTAAGACTAAAATTTGGACCTGATATATAGAAACTTATCCATGGAATGGGTGGTTTTGGGTTTTTTGTTTGGGTTTTTTGGGGTTTTTTTTAGTTGTAGCACTGCAGACAGCATATCCTGGGTATGGCATTAAGGGTTTCATGGAGTCATTAAGATTCAGACTCTGCCGAAACTTGACTTTCCAAGTGAAGCTGTTTCTTTAATATTCCACAGTGATAGCCTTGGTTCTGAGATACTCATGAAGAGCTTCTTCACCTGTAGAAGCACAATATTTACTAGTTAGAATAGCAGCTAAAGGAGAAAATGTTGTCAGAGACTGTAACTATACTATTAAGAAAAAATTAAAAATGCTTTAGCCAATATTTGAGTCCTTAAGGAACAATGGAAACTAATTAACTTACCCTTGCATTGAGATTTACAGAACTGGTTTGACAAGAAGACGCCAAACCCAAGAGATGTGGAAAGAAAAAGGAGCTGGAATTTAACAAGCAGCCACCTGGGTGGGACTGAAGCAGCGGCAGTCTCTAGATGGCCACTGGGGGCTTGTAGTTGAATTTAATGAACTTTGGTTTGCCTACATTAAAAGTTTCTAGGCAGAGAAGTTGTGTAAAAATTGGTAATCTTTATTTTCCTGATACTATTAATCATTTTGGTTTCAGGAAATGTCTGATACTTGCTAGAGATTCCAAAGGCAAAGATCTGTTGTGTCACTGAAAATGTTTTTTTCTTTCATTTTTCTTTGTCATGAGGCTTGATCTGTCCAAACTTGTAAAGTGTCATTGACAGACTAGACTTCACTTTTTTGAAAACTGGTTTTGAAAAGAAAATATATTTTAAAATGCATCCTTCTCTGTGGCTGTTGGCAAATTTTGATGACATTTTAAGGCATAAAAAAGTTTCTTAGTTATTTCTTACAAGTTTAGAGGAGAAACCAAAACTAGCATTCTTTCTGAGGGAAAGGAAAGAAGATTTTGGCCAATGCCTTTGCTGCTTGACAGCATTTTGTAGCCTGTACGCAGCTCTGGACAAGCTGTAATTTGACTTCTCTGTGAGGAGCTGGAGAGGAATATTCTGCATGCCGTAGCATTATTTAGCAAATGTACAGGAAGGGCTGAGCTGGAGATACTGAGGCAGGAGTATGGTAGGGATGGGAGAGGAACTAGGTTACTGTAATTGGAGAAATGTAGGAGGTGCAGGAAATGCATCCGTAGCTCATGTTTTACTAGATAACACTGTGCACAGGTAAGGTGTTTTTTTCATTGATTTGGACTGTCAGATGAGAAGGGAGGGAGGGAGAGAACAGCTTACCTAAATCTTTCCCAAAGCCAGACTGCTTAAATCCGCCAAATGGTGCTGCCACATCAGTTTTGTTATATGTGTTAATAAAAACTGTTCCAGCTTCTAGCTTTTCACTGATGTAGAGAGCTTTGCTTATGTCTTTTGTGAAAACTCCTGAAGCTAAGCCATATTCTGTGGTATTTGCCCGTCGCAGCACTCCATCGACATCCCTACGGGGGAAAGAAATTATTGAATTGCAACTAGTTAAAACAAACAAGTGTTAGAAACCTTCCACCTTCGATGTCATTGAAGCGCCTTCTCCCGTGCTCTTGTCCAGTTAGCTTTTCTAAAGACAATTTACTAAGGACTAATCTGTGTGTCAATCTGACAGATCTATGGAAATTCATACCCTTGCTTCAAACTTGTAAAGCTTGTAACCTTACATTTCAATGGTTAAGATCTACACTAAGAAATGGCAAAGGAAAAGTTGCAGTACAACTTGGAGATTAGAGCAATACAAGAATACTTGTAAAGCAGAGTTTGGCAGCAGATTATGAATCGGTTTGCTAAAATTCTGGCCTGCTTTACAAGTTAATGGAGAATAAATGCTGAAATTCAGACTTCTATCAAGACACAACTTTTCAGGCCATGTCCAGAGTGCTATTTTATATTTGCATCTCACCTCCATATAGCTTCAAAAATCCATATTAATTTAAAACTTTAAAAATCTTAATATAGTCCCTTATCACCATACATAATTTATAGATGTGGCTGGTTCTTAACTGCATTTTCAAACTGCAGAAAATGAAACCTGGCAGAAATAGTTATATGAAGTTTATGCATAGGGCTTTAATCTCATCTGTGTGTAAAATAATTCTTCTGATTTGGAATGAAAGCTATTAAAACTGGCAGTCTACAAAATGCACAGAGGGATTTTCATTTGCAACAGTAATGAGCCAATGTTACACAATGCACAACAATGCTCTGCGGTCTCTGTGACAGAGAAAAATAAGCAATTCCACTGGAAAAAATACACATTTGTAATTTGATCAAGCTGTTGCAATTACCACATCAACTTCAGTAAACATGTTTCACTGAATACCAAGTCTTATTTAAGAACTGGCACTTAAGGTTGCATTCAACCCTGTCACACACTGCTAATAGCATTAGTTCTATATTGACATGGAGCCAGACACCCCCTACTAAAAAGGGTATTTTTCTCAGAATTTAGCTGGAAGAGGATCTAGGGATTCAGACTGGTCTCACAAGATTTAACAAAATCATACTACTAATGCTATCGTTTCTACACTTAGGGTGAAAAAGAGAAAATAAAGTTTCTAACAGTAACCAGAGGAGAACATACCCATTTTTAAATTTAGAAATCACCATCACAGGACCAAAGGACTCTTCCTGGGCAATATACATATGGTCTTCAACATCTGTGAATACAGTGGGTTCCATGAAGAAACCTAAATGGAGGATAGAACATCATTTGACCATGGTGAAAAAGCTTCATGGTTTTTATTGTCCAGGCTGTCTCTTTTTCCGTACTTTGAGGTCATAGATACATTGAGACTTGAAACAGAAAATATCAAGATTGATATGAATGAAGGATGGATGGAAGTGCATATCTGTAAGCACCAGAGAAACAGCAGAAAGGAGAAGAATGCCCTGTATTGATCAGAGCAACAACATGTGCTGTTCCCAGTCAGGCCAGCAGGTCTGCATGCCACAGCACAGGTGACTCCTCAGGGGAAGTTCCTGCACTCTGACAGCAGAAGACTCGGTTACAGCATGTTGCAGAGGCTGCTGTTTTTCTTGTTACCCAACAAGAAGACTGCAGCTATAAAGATCTGTATATTCCAAAGAAGGGAAAACATGTGATGGGCAGCAACTTTCCTAAGATTTGTGAATGCTGAAGTAAAGAAAACTCTGAGGAAAAGGGTGTTCATTTCTGAAGGGTGTAAAAATCTGTCCAAAAGCTAGCTCATCATTGCCAATCAAGAACTGTCCTGCTGTTATACACAAGCGATCCTGGTCACCTACATCTTGGTGAGTGAATGTATTCCAGTTTGAGTGGGTAAAATCAACTTCCGAGATTTTATATAAATGCCACCCCCTTCCATAAGATTTCCCCTTTAGTTTTGTTACATTGATTTCATATAGTTATGTGGGATTCACAGGGAGTGTTGCAAGCAACCTTGAACAACATAGCCTTGAAGGAAATAGTCTGAGAAAGTAAGTAATGAAGCAAGCGCAGAAAGTGAGCTGAAGGTAAAAATGTTTTGAAGCACAGCTGTGAGACCCAAACTAGAAGACATGTGTCTTGATTAACAGCACCAATTAAAAACTTAGCTGCGGCGCGTGGACAGCAGGGGTTAGCCAATCCATGAACAAACTAGGGCGCGTGGACAGCAGGGGTTAACCAATCCATGAACAAACTAGAGTGCATGGACAGCTAGTGAATCTATATAAGCACAAACTTGTAAACAATAAAGGTCTTTGGTTTTACCCGCGCCAGAGTCCGTGAATCAATCCCTACATAGTTATGAATCTCCACTTTCATTTTATTTAGGGATGCAATCATTATGTTTTGAAACTCTGATGCAAATGTTTCTGCTTCATTATTGATAAAGGCCAGATGTCCATTAGAAAATGTTGCTTTCATGCCTGCCCCCTAAACTTAGCATACACACTGTCTATATAGCAAAAAAGGCTTTTGATAATAATACCTTATGTGAAATCTGCTAGTAGTTTCCTCAGTCAGCTTTACCGTTAGTGTGATCCAAATGGATATAATTATACTTATGGCTCTTGACAGTTCAAGGGTGTTGCAAAAAAGCCTCAATGCCTCACAAACAACAGGAATAAAGAGCAAAAGATTCTTATACAGACCAGATTCTGAGTCAATTTCATATGTTAGGCTTTAGTTGCACAACTTCTCTTAATATGAGACTTGAAAGCCCTGTTCTCAAGTGGTATCTTGGGTTTACCTGGTACTGTTCCCATGATATTGCTACTTCTCATAATGCAGCAGAGACAATCATGATGGCTTTTGTTTAAAGTGTGAAAGTTCCAAACATTGCTGAACAGTATTTTACCTGGTCTACGTACTTGTCTTCCTCCATACACTAGAGTGGCTCCTTCTTTTACTCCAGTTTCACAATATTGCAGCAGCTTTTCCAAATGTGCCTTGTGATTCTGTGGACCATGATCTGTAGATCTATCAAGTGGGTCACCAATTTTCATCTTTTTTATTTCTTCCACCTATGGGTTACCCAATTAAAATGAAGTTACATAATGTAGCAAATAGTTGTTAAAGTGACCACGGAATCGGGATCCTTTATTTTTTCTGCTGTGAAGTTAGGCTCTAAGAAAGGGCTGGATTCTTAGAAGGTGGAATGCTCCTCCCTTTCTAAAATGAGACTTTGTTTTATGTTTGATAATCTCTAGTTACTTCTGAAAGTTTCTGATGCTGTTTTCATGTATTCATTCTCTTCTGCTATTAAGATAGGCATGTAAAATGTTGGCTTTTACCAGTGGTAAATGAGTTATGACAGCAATTTCCTGTTCTTGAGCTAAATAAATGAATTCTCCAGTCGTACAGTGAGGTGACTATTGGATTTTTAATAATGACCTTTGTATTCTAGCTACGCTTCCAACATGCCTTTTTTCTAAACTTCACAGCAGCCTTCAATCACACTGACCTAAGTTCAGTAATTTTTTTAATCTTACTTTCCTTGTCAAATATGAAATATCACTGAAGGTACAATAGCTATTTCAATGTCACTTATCTGTGCATTACTGATGAAAATATCTCCCTTCGGTGCCTGCCTTTTAACCCTGTAAGAGGTTCCCGAGAAGCAGTATTGCCTATCATAAGCAATAACGAGAAATCATACAACTGAAAATAAGAAGAAATGCAGGTGTCTACAAAACTAGTGGACCTTTGTGCCATAGTAAAGTATCTGCTTAAACTTTAGTCCTTGAATATCTTACCACTTTTCTAACAAATTCATCGTGGATCGATTCTTCCACAAACAGCCTGCCAGCTGCAATGCAGTTTTCTCCTTTGTTGAAATATACTGCTCCCATACCCTGATCAGGGGAAAAAACATTGATATTTATATGCATTCTTTTGTTCAGTCTCCCTTTCATTCTTTTCCCTTGGGTTGCATTCTGTGTTTGCGACCCTCAGCGTAATCCTTTATGTAAAGGAACATCATTAATGCAACAAGTAGACTAATCTTATAACTGGCAAACACACTTCCATGGAGACAAATGGCTCAGGATGAACCCATTAGCACTGCTCTTTCCATTTCCATCACTGTTCCACAGAAACACCTGCTGCAGCATCACAAAGAGGGCTGGCAGCTCCACCAGTGAATATAAAACTGTGCTAATCCACTGAGCAATACTGCTTGTGTCAAAAGTCACGTGTAGCTGGGTGAACAGTACCTAATGCTAATCTGCAGAGAGCCTCCTATTTCATGAGTGTGGATCCAGACCTCATGCAGTTTATTCCTTTTTATTTCCCAAGAACCTGCTATTGTTTTTCCAGGGGGGTAGGGAGATGGGGGAATGAAGAACAGGACAAATACAATTCCTAAAAAGTAGTTTTCTGGCAGCTGCAAAGGCCTATGGTCCTGGCATTAGTAGGTATGACTGGGATCGTATGCCAGTGTCAAATGTGTGGCAAAAAGAATTGTTTCACAATCATTTAAAGCCATCAATGCCAGGTATAGCTCAGGCCAACCTCTGCATCACCATCTCACTTCTACAGCTGAGAACAGTGGTGGGGCAAAACAGTGTGCTGACTGTGAAGTTTCAGCTTTTATTATTTTTCATGTATACTTCACAGTGCAGTCACTCAGGCTCTTCTACTGCCAAAAGACACTCCAAAATTAGGGAAAGTATATAATAGTTTCCTCCTGATAGCAGTACCTGCTTATGCTGGTTTAGAGAATTCACAGAATTAGCACTTTGGGTAAGTATACTGTAGAAGACCTTCATTTGCTTCTTAGTGAGCAAACTGCATCTGCTGTCATTTTGATTAATCAGATTACCTGAGCAGGAAATAAGCTCCCTAAATCCACTGAATTTCTCATTTTCACATCTTATTTATGAACTTTAAACACATTATGGCTGGTTGGGAAGGTGGATTATGATGGCTGATGGCGAATTAAGAAGAACTATAAGGCAATAGGGAGCTCAATGTATATTTTAACTCATTTTCAGGCTTTTATTTTTTAAGCACTTCTTTTTTTGAGTATCAGATTTTGACAAATCAATTTTAATGTGTTAACTTGGCTAGCAAAAATACTTTCCAGCTCTATTTCTTTGTTTTGTTGTATTTTCTAACGTATATTTCTTGTAGTACTGATCCTTGCCTTTTTGGTGCAGCATGAACAGTTTCATTGTGCTGGCACAAAGACACATCCTGTAGAAAAAGAGTCTGTTTTCTAACAAATTGCACAATTTTTCATGCAAGGGCTCCCTACTGCAGTTTTTAGCAAGTCAAGAAGTATATTGAATTACTGTGAGGATGTATCACAAAGGCTTTGAATATATTTTACTTCAAAGTAGCATTACCATTTTTACGGCTCTGTCAAGTTCACAGTCACTGAATATGATCAATGGTGATTTACCACCAAGTTCAAGAGAAACTTTCTTCAGATTTGTGGCTGCACTGTAAAAAATATAAATAATCACATAAAAACAACTTTTAAATAGCTTATTTCATTATTTCCTTTGAATCATATCTAGTGAAGATGTATAAACCTCTGTTTTCCAATAGTGACTCAACAGAATTCTATATAAAAGCAAACAACCATATGTAGTTATGCTTTTCTGTTACTGCTTATGCACAATATAGCTAATAAGACAATTCAGAACTAGATTAAACAGTGTTTAGTCATGAATCTTTTGCTGAGAGTACCTCTTCATGATCTGTTTACCAGTTGGTGTTGAACCAGTGAATCCAACTTTTCGAACATCTGGATGTTCAGACAGGTGCTGTCCCACTAAGCCACCTATTGGGGTGAGGAAAACAGTTTAACTGGACTGGACAGTACACAGACAATTTTTACTATTCCAGCAGCAGCACTATAACACAGAAAGAGCTAACAATATGTCTGTCAAGAGCAATGTCACAGCCTTATTTATATTTACAGCTTTATTCATATGAATGTGAAATATCTCATATTAGTTAACTTGGATCACATTGGTGTCTCCAGATTCCCCCATCTGTCTGGACTAAAGAACTTCCTTCCTAATATTCCACTGTAGTTGGAATAATCTAATTTGTAACAGAGCCGGCACCATACAGTTACTTTGTCACTTTTCTTCCTTAGGGGAAAGAGGAAAATAGTGACATCAGATAACACAGTATGGACCATGATTTACCTGCAGTGACCAATACGCATCTTACCAGCTTGTTCTAGGTCTCACAGTCACATTTAAATACTTTCAAGTGATGGTAAGATTAGGAGAAAAAAATGAAGTTTTACAATCAAGTGAAACATGTTTCTGTGTAATACATTCTTTTTCAGAGTGTTCATGCTATTTGTGTGAACTTGTAAAGGATACAGGCTGACAGCTCTTACCACTAGCTAGAGCCAGGTGACATACAGATTTTTCCAGTTCTGTTCTGGAAATATATGAAATCACTGTATGACATAGATGCAAGCCTACTACCTATGAAGATACACACACTTACGTAATAGGTCTTCAAAAAGGTAAAATCCTAGTTCACCATGACCTACTTTTCCCAGAAAAAATGATTAGCTGAAGTTTTACCTGAACCGGGCAGAATATTTATAACGCCCTTAGGAAATCCAGCTTTAGCTGAGAGTTCTGCAAACTTCAAGGAAGTCAAAGGTGTGACCTAAATAGAAACATTTAGATTAGGTCTCCCATTTTAATTTAAATGAGTGATGATATCTTTTACATTCAATACATCTTAATTTTGATACAATATTCATCTTACTCACAGTATTGGCAAATTAAAAGTGATGGCTTCTTGTGGAAAAGAATTTATTCTTGAAAACGAGAGTAGCATCAGAGCAGAATTGAAGAAAATCCTTACCTTGTATCATCATGGCAATTTGCATTATTATACATGCACTTTAAAACATAGGACATGGTCAACCTATGGGTACATATGACAGGTCAACCTATGGGTGAAAACCACTAGATTGCTTGAATTATTTTCCCTGAACAAATAGTGGAGGACCTGAGCCATCTGTACATTCCTTTTTGTTTTTACCTGAGCTGGCTTGAGTACGAGTGTGTTGCCTGCAGCCAAGCATGCTGCGCTCTTCCATGCAAGCATCATCAGTGGGTAATTCCAGGGGATAACAATTGCACAGACACTTAAGGTAGGGAAAAACAGGGAAAGATTAAATTTTTGATGGCAGCTTTTGAATGGCTTTTCTGTATGTCAAGGCTGTCACTCAAAAGAAAAAAGTGATACTTACCCTATTGGCTCTTTCTTGGTGAATGTTAGATTATGGTTTGGCCGGGCCTGGTTAATTGGAATTGTAGCACCCTACAAGACACAGGAGGAACAAATCTTGGTACTGTTTAACCATTTTTATTACAAATATATTTGCCATATAAGCATGTTTTGGAGAGTCACAGACTAGGCTTCAAAACCAGAAGCATTTTTGCATCAGAGAAAGGGGCAGGGATGCTTCAACTGTGTAATTTCCTAATATGGATACTGTAGTCAACTTCTGATTTTCAGTTAGATGAAATAAAAGCATAGATAACAAAAGTATGGAAGAACATAAAGTGATGGACGAAAAAAAGCTGAATGACAAGTCTTGATTGTAGATCTTAAAGATACTTGAGGAAATGCTGTTGAACCTTTGCCACGTGCTGTGCCATCACATAAACTCACCAGCCTTGGTCAGAATAGCACATGAGTGTCTGCACTTACCCACATGACAACCACAATGACATTCTGCTCCATGAATAATCAAGAGCTGACTAAGCATGCATATCCACTGTGACACCTCAACTGATTCCTTAGATATTTAGAGTCACATTCTAAATCCATATTCTCCAGT
Organism: Cariama cristata; assembly: GCF_000690535.1. NCBI lineage: Eukaryota > Metazoa > Chordata > Aves > Cariamiformes > Cariamidae > Cariama > Cariama cristata. Next base: position 16,161 of record NW_009597291.1, read on the forward strand.
TGGAAGCAGACTGTCCTTTTGTATTGCCAGGGAGACCCATTTTAGGTAAAATTCTAATTTTGCTTTATATTTTGATTCCTTGATTACTTTTGCAAACACTGCTTTTTGGCACTGTCTGAGAAAAAAAAAAAAAAAAAAAAAAACAACTTGTGTAGAGAAGCACTGCCATTGATTATTTCCTTTACATATTCACTTGCCTGAATTTTGTCACACCATCCAGCGAAGTATCTGAATGTTTGCACAGACATTCCAACATGGGTCTTCAAAGCTAAAGTGTAGACAGCTCCTGAGTCAATAGACTCTATTGTTGCTAACTCTTCTTGATGTTCTTCCATCAGGTCTGCAAGTCTTTAATAAAAATGTTATAAATCCACATCAAAGAGAAGTGACATCTAACCATTGACAGCCTGATATTTGGCATGGCAAAGAACTGTAATTAAAATAGCATTCCCACTGAATCTGGAGGTGGAGCACTGGAGCCACTGCTCATTAATATCAGTAAGAGCTTGAACAATTGCCTGTTAAAGTCTGCAAATGTCTTCACGTTGGCTGTAGTAGACACTGGATGAAGACAGGAACTGTGAAAACTTACCTGATTGTTCAATTATGGTTTTGTTAATAAAAAAAATAATTAGAAAAGCTGTATTCTTTCTGTTGTACTACAAGGAGCCAATTATAGAAAATCAGACCAGTAAGTCAGAAAGAAAATACACAATAACATAGGAAATGTGAAGTAATCAAAAGTACCAAGACACGGTACTCTGGATCCTAGCTTAAGATTTGAGAAACTTAGCTTCATGATGCTGTTTTGTATTGTCTGAACTTGGACTAAAATACTTAAATGTTAGATGCTTCAAAGGCACCCAGATGCCCAAAGACAGAGCTCCTAAGCTGTAATGCAAATTGAATTTTATATGCCTTGGTACATTTGAAAATCTGGCCCGTGGTCTCCTTGGGCCTCAAGTTCTCCATCTGTTAGATTTATGAAGCATCAAGGTGAGGTGTAAGAAAGACTGTGGTAAATGTTATTGAGTTAATAGTAGCTATCAGAATGTCTCAAAAATGCATCTGCACAGACAGATACCTACACTTCTGAGGAGCTCTTGTCATTTTACTGGACCCCTGCTCAGGCAGAGCGGTCTGTTTGCATGAATCAATTTTTACTTTCAGTCTTAGATCTCTCACATGGCAGTGAAACAGATGCATTGATGTTTTTCTTAAGCTTCTGTCTGTGCTTTGGTACTCAGACATATAATCAATGCTCCCATGTTATTTTAAGAGCTTAACCAAGTGCATTTTAGACCCTGTAAAGAGTATTCAAAACTGGGTGTGAAACCTATTTTTCTATTATGTAAATTCTGCCCATTTAAAGCATTTGCAGAGATGTGGAAAAATGCTCTTTAATACCTGTTTCAACTGTATCTTGGAGACCCAGCTACAGGTCAGGGCATCGGCAGTAGTGTGTAAAAGAACTGTTATGGCATGTCACGGACAAAGGAGAAGGTTCCATTTAATGCATGCTTAATATCTTCTGTTAATGATACCTTAAGACAAAGTAGCAGAGCTAGGGGCTTTAATGGTACAAACCTTCTCTTTGGTTCAGCACTCAAAATCTCTAGTTTGAACAGAGGCCAGAGAAAAAGGGGCCTTGTTTGAATTAAGGTGGATGAGAGAGAGCCTTCATTCGTACTGGCAATGGCTCGCAATATGAACGCTCTCGTATAGCTATCCTAGAGAGCCAGTCACCTAAGCAGAGAAGAGTTTAACTGAGGAATAACCTATGCAGTGTAGGAGAGTTACATTTTCCATATGCCTAACATAGTTATGCTTGCAAATCTTGCAAGTGTAAAACACAGAGCAGTAGTTGTAAGACCTCAGAAGTTGCTCTTCAGGGCAGAATTAATGTGGGTTCTCAAGCACTCTGCATTCCTAATACAAATTAAACCCAAGTTTGTACATGCTTTGAATATGTGCACACTTGTGAAAAATGTAAGTGATCAACTGTATTTAATGTAATAAGAGGTTGTGACTTGCTCATTTTCTGTTGTGATGACTACCTAACTTTTTTAGAGGCCTGCAGGCCTTTTTCTAAGACCAGGTTACATGCTTTATGAGACAAGCAGAATTTTCAGTTTTGCTTTAATTGTCTTTTGCTAAGGTGCCTGCAATGTCTTGTAAAATGTGGTATTTTTAATACTTTTTTATTTTTGATTACAACTACTTGGTTCATAAGGATATGGTAAAATAAGGGAGGGGAATTTACATCCAAAGAGTTCAAAGTAAAAAGTCTTACAGCTACATTAATGTGATAACAAATGATCTGCTGCGTACAGTACAGCAGGATACAGACTCATGTATCCCAAGTGCAGCATTACATTTCCTCCTGCTCCTCCTCCTCCTTAGAGGCCACAGCACAGATATGCAATGCATTCTCTACTCCTTCCTGTATTGCTAGGCTAAACCGTTATAAGGACAGGGTCATCTTCTAGTTGCATATTCCAAACCTCTGAATCAGATGGTTTTTCAGTTTCCAAATCCTCACAGATGTTACGCAGAGAGCAGTGATCCACCCCTGCACCCAACCAAACTACCAGACTGTTATTTTGCCTTGCCATCCAAATGCATAGCCTGCTACCATCTTGCAGCTGCTGTGTAACTGATCCTTCTTCTGCTGTGTGTTCTGATATCCAGGGCAGGCCTCCTAGCCCAGCACAATAAAAGCTTAATATAGGAGTGGGTATGGGTGCATTATTTTATTATTTATTTTATTATTTATTATTTATTATGGGTGACTGTATTTTTTGAAAATGAAAAAAAATTCCTTCTCTTCTCTGTAGATAAATACAGAGTCTTCTCAGCACAATTGACTTGGCCAGGACATCCTGGCCTGATGAGCCTGCAGACTACTCCCTACAGAAGAAAGTTGTTTGATATACAGGATCTACTCCTTCATGAGTTCCTTAAGGCAGCAAGTTTCAGGTCTATTAAAGATCCTAACTTCCTTAAAACCAACTGCTATGTCAAGTACAGTAATAGTACCTTTCCATCTACTGAATAGGAACAGAATTTGCCTAGTACATCTCCTCTGTGCTGACAATTGATTTTCCATCATCACATTAGCTAAATGTGAACCTGGGGCATTCACAAGTAGCAATCTGCTTCTTTACTCATCTCCATTCATTTGCATGTCCTAGAACTGAAAAAGCAGTGAAAGCTCTCCATATTGTTCCACGAAAGAGACTTTCTTTATAAGGAAGCTCTGGATCTTCTAGTCATCCCAAGTTTGCAAGACAGTGTTCTCCATTGCTTGCTGCCAGGCACCAGAAGCATCATGTTGCATATGGGGAGTCCATAGTAATTGGGATTTTATTAGCTGACTCCAGTATCGCTCTCACAATATCTAGCTAGTATAATCATCTTTCCAAGATCACCTCTTGCCCTTCAAGGATCAAAACCCACCATTAAAATACCATTCATTCAGCAAAACCTCTGTTTATCTTCTGAAACGATAACAACGCAGCCAAAATGAGAAGCGGGCATTACCTAGGGTTGACACAGTGAAACAGATACAAAAAGAGACCTCAGATAAATGTAGGATTCAGCTTAGAGAATTTCTACACAGGACAATTCTTCCAAAACAGACCATAACACATCTTTAGTCAGGTGAGAAGTATTTTGGGATATGATCCTGGAAAATCTAGCATTTGTTACGGTCTATTTCAAAATTAGTGGCAATGTGGCTGTATGTTTACTGTATGGGGTGCAGATGCAGGCAGGCTTAACAAGGTCCAAAGTCTCTACCTACCTAACCCAGGTACACTCTGCCTTTAAAACTTAGCCTCATTTATACAGAAGGATTTGGACTTTGCAAGGGAATTTTCAATTCTTGCAACAAAACCCACATAGATTAAATGAAGCCATCAAGTATTTAAAATATGTTTTCCTCAAATTTTTTATTCCCATTCATAAATAATAATTTAAAAGATGGTGGCAGTGAGAGATCATAGAATCATAGAATGGTTTGGTTGGAAGCGACCTTAAAGACCATCTAGTTCCAACACCCCTGCTATGGGCAGGGACACCTCCACTAGACCAGGTTGCTTAAAGCCTCATCCATCCTGGCCTTGAACACTTCCAGGGATGGGGCATCCACAGCTTCTCTGGGCAACCTGTGCCAGTGCCTCACCACCCTCACCGTAAAGAAGTTCTTCCTGATAGCTAATCTAAATCTTCCCTCTTCCAGTTTAAAGCCGTTGCCCCTTGTCCTATCACTACAAGCCCTTGAAAAAAGTCCCTCCTCAGCTATCTTGTAGGCCCCTTTAAGTACTGGAAGCTGCTATAAGGTCTTCCCAGAGCCTCCTCTTC
>NW_009597292.1:0-3062 GCF_000690535.1 Cariama cristata
GCAGGGGTTTCAGCACCTTTCCCCAGCCCCAGAGACCCAGGGGAGCAAAGCACCCACCCCAGTGTGTGGTTCTGCCTCAAGGCACCCCCCTCCCGAACCCAAGGCCGCATCCTGCTTACTTGGTACATTGGCCAGGGCGGACCAGGTGACGTAGATGGTGTAGAGAGTGATGAGAGATGCCTGCAGCAGCCCCGAGTGTGGCTGAGCATCCTGCAAACGCAACGGCGGGGGGGGGGGGGGGGGGGGGGGGACACAGCCACCGGCTTCCCAGGCGCCCCTCGCCTCCTCACCTGGATCTTGGGCAGTATGGACACCGCAGAGACGATGAGGCAGAGGATGAGGTTGATGCTGATGAGGACCTTGCCCTCGGTGCAACCCTCGGGCTTGGTGTAGTAGACGTACAGCAGCGCTATGGCCGCAATGGAGGTGGCGTAGAAGATGAAGGTGACGATGCAAAGGGCTGAAGGAGAAAGCAAAAAGGAAGGAGGCTGGAGCAGAGCCCCCAGTCCCCGCCAGCTCAGCATCATCCAGCCCCAGGATGAGCTTCGCCATCCCTAGGCCCTCTGCGGTGCCAGCCGTACCGACCTGCGTACCAGCCCTTGGCGTTGCTCTCGTCCGCGTTGCGTAGCCACAGCTGGCTCCAGGAGTGGGCGAAGTCGATGAGGAGGACAAGCTGGATGAGGATGAAGAGGAAGGAGCCAACCACACCGAAGTAAAACCAGACTTGAGGGGAAGAGGAAAAAACAGTTAAAAGCAGGGATAACGGGAATTTGGCAAAGGCAGGGGCACATGGCAGCGGGGATTCCGACTCCAGCCCCAGTTTAATCCTGGGCCGAGGGTTAACCCCGAGGTGCAGAGGACAGCGGGGGCAGCTCCTCACCTGAGGTGAAGGCACCGTCGGGGATGTAGAAGGCCCCCACCGTGATCCCCACCAGCACCAGGAACTTGAAGAACCAGAAGCTGTGGGAGGAGAGAGGAGGTACGGTCTGCAAGCAGGTACCTAGCGGGGAAGAAGGGGGGTCTGGCCCTTCCCCACGCCAGCATCCCCCCCGCCCCGGGACGAACGCTCACCCGTTCTGCACAGCGGCTCGCGGGTCCTTGCTGCTGCGCACGCACACCATGATGGCGGCGAAGAGGAAGAAGAAGGCGGCCATGGCGAAGCCCATGCGGTACACAGCTTTGTGGCCCAGGAAGCTGCCGCAGTCGACATGGGTCTGGACCCCCAGGACCGACCCGCTGCCTTCACAGAAGCCGGGAAGCTGCGAAGGCGACGAGAGGGTGAGCATCACCCCAACATCCCGCACCCACCACGAGCCCTGGTCCCACCAAAGATGGGCCAGCCCACAACTGTTCCAGTGCCACCCGTAAAGCAAGCGGGTGGGGGTCCCCACTGCTTGGGGACAGCGGTGGGGGGACACAGCTAAAGCCACCCTGTAGGTCAGGGGAAAGCTGGGATGAAACCAGTTAAAGCCCAGCCCAGCCTTTGCATTAGCTCAGGGGGCAGACCTCGGCTCCCTGCATCTGAAGTCCCACCTCCGCGACTTGCAAACCACTTGGCCAGTTGAACCCCAAAAATGGGATGTAGGCAACTTTCCTGGGAGACATCTGGGAAAACTGGATAACGCATGAAATTATCCCACTGCATTTTTGCCTCAGTGGAAAACAGAGGTTAATAACATCCTCTCCCAGCGAGATGCGCAGAAAAAAAGGAACAGAAACAACATCATGCCCCAAAATTTCACTTTCTGATTCAGCCTCACGTACCCACCATGATCTAAACCTCTTCCTCCACGGTGACCAAGCCCGGAGACCTCCGGGAGTTATTTACCTTGTGCAGCTCCTTCTCCACGCCCGGGATTATCATAATGATGGACACCAGGGTGCCGAGGAAGAGGAAGAAGGTGAAGAGGAGGCGGGAGACGGTGGAGTTCTTGGCCGAGGGGCAGCAGCCGCAGAGCAGGCAGGGCGCAGAGCCGCAGAGACAGGACACCTGCAACGAGAGCATCCTCATGTCGAAGGGCTCCAAATTGGCCCCAAAACACGTTCCCAGGTCGAACCGTAAGGAGATCTGTCTGGGAATCCACACCGCTGGTCCGATGGCTTTGCTTAAAGCTTCTCGCCAGCCAGCATCGCAACCCACAGCCCACGGGACCTCACGGAAATGGTCCCAAATCCCCCCAAACAGTCGCTGAAAACTAAAAGAGCCACGGGAACAGGTTCACTGCAATAACCAACCAACTCAGAAAATGCCACCAAGAGCCCTGGAGACACCCTCAGCTTTTTTTTTTTTTGCAGCCTCGCAATTGCGTGTCAAAAAAAAAGGCTCCAGGCAAAACAAAGCACTGCCCCACAGGAGCCTGTTTGCTTTAAACAAACAAGAAAAAAAAAAAAAGAAGGGGTTTCAAAACAATTTAAAGCTGCATTTTCAGGCTAATACATGCTGGAAAACACTGGTATTAGCACCAGGAGGAAACTAGCTTTTTCTGCCATTCTTCCTCCTCCCCAAAGGCCACTTTATAGATGGGGAAACTGAGGCACAGCATCCCTCAGAGTCCCCGGTGGGTCCTGGCTTCCCAAATCCGGCATCGGCAGCGCTGCCGGGAGCACCCTCGCTTCAGGGGGTCCCATTGCCGGGCCAGAGCTGGGTGCAGAGCGGGGGACCGGGGAAACCCCAGCTTAACAAAACCCAGCCTTACCGCCTAGCAAAACATTGGCGGGGGTTTCCTGCATAAGGATTGTGCGGAATAAGGTTTGCAGGGAGGTAAAGGAATTTTTTATTAAATTATATTCTTCGACTTCCCTGGCTGCTGCAAGCCAAGAGGAGCGTTAGGGAGATGCTGTTTGCATCCCAGCAGTTGGGTTGGGTTGAGTTGAGTTTTCCTGCTCCCGTATACATTGTTCTCACCCATTTATCCAACAATTTGGATATTCACCCACGTGTTTCATACCTACAAGGTGTGGGAGTGTCCCAGTCATTTCCCTTAGAGGAAGAATAGCTGGGGGAGGTTTGCATAACAGGTTTTAAAGCCCATGATGGGGCAGGGATGCAGGATAAGGACATA
>NW_009597292.1:3098-5158 GCF_000690535.1 Cariama cristata
GGTCGGGATGGGGAAGATTTTCAGGCTCTTAATCACCCACAACAGCGCCGGGGATCTCCCAGCTTGCCACCACGCCCTGAAACCCCTATTCTCCCAAAAGAGGGTGAAGTTGGAGAATAATTAGGGCATTTTCAGGCAATAAAATGGACAAAGCTTTTTGGGATGTCCTGTCACTGCTGGGTCACTACGTCGTGCGAGCAGAAGGTCCCATGTCAAATATTTGGAGAAAAAAAATAGGGGAATAAGGTGTCTCTTAGGTTTGCACTGAAGATGCTGCACTCTCGGGAATTATTGGGGTTGGTTGGGGAAGTCAAGCCAACATCTCGCATCAAGGCAAAGCAGGCAAAAAAAGCAAAGCAGGCGGCAATGCCCTCCCGGCTGCGGAACCAGGAGCCAGCATTGACCCCGCCTAAACAAACAGATGGGCTAAAGTGCTAAATAAAACCTCAAAGGACCCAAAAAGTAAATTAAAATTAAATTCCCAACTCTGCCCCACTCCCCATGGTGTGAGCGGGAACAGCGGGGCTCTCGGGACAGACAGCCCAAGCAATGCAAGAGCAAAATACACGCCAAGTCCTCTAAAATAGGGGAACTTCAGGCTATTTTTTTTTTCTTTTTTTGTAAATGCCCCACTGAAACCATCGCAAGCCCTCAGCCTCTCCCGTCCCACGCACCGGCCCAGGGAGCGATGAGAAATCCCCAAGCAGGTGCTGGCAAGCCTCCAGCTACAGGTACTGCCTAGAGACCAAGGGGAATTAAATACTTGGGGTTTGTTTAAAATACCACTGCTTCACTTTCCAACTATTTTTCTCTAGGTAAAATGCATTCCCAAACCCACTTATTTCAAAATTTACAGCACTGGGCTTTTTTAACTCCCGTATCAGAGCCAGCTTCTTCCTAGGAAATCCTGTGACCACCACTGGTCCTCAGCAAACCACTTTCCCTCTATTTACGAGCTAACTTCAGAGATTTATTTTGCTTTCGATACTTCATTTCTTCCCTTCGAACAGCTCTGCCTCTCTGGTACTTGAGACACATCGGCCAGCCAGATGCACTTGCAAGCAGGAGAAAGGTTCAGCTCTCTCCCACCATTAAGGGATGCACACGTGTTGTGTATTTATAATGCTATGTACTTCCTAATTATGCCCAGCAATCAATATTAATTAAATATCGCCCAGTATCAACTCAAATATACATTTCTCATTGCTAAAATTAATGTGAGAAAAAAGGATGTGGCAGGGGAAAAAAAAAAAATACGTTGAGCTGCTGTGTGAGCGGGACATCAAACCCGCAGCTCCCTCATCAAGGATGCTCACGAGCGATCACTTTGATGCCCTCAAATCACTAGAGGTGGCTTTGAATTTCTTTTTTAAACATAAGCACATCATTATTTGAGAAAAATCACCTCCTTTCCGATTTATTCCTCTTTACCCACATCCCAGCCCCACGTCCCAGCCCCACCAGAGGCTGTGTGGAGCTGACGGTACCCACAGGAGCCGGGGTGGGTAAGAAAGCCCCCGCATCCCACGGGGACCCTCATCCCGCCTCTCCAGGAGCTGCTCAAGGGACATCACTTCATGTTTTCAACTTGAAAGCAGGAAAAAATGGCCTTCAATTAGAGATTGCTTCCTTTCAGGCTCATTAAATGCACCACTTGCACAAGAATGTATTTAAAATGCGCCAGCGTTATCGTATTTCCCCTTCAAATAAAAAAAAAAAAGAGAACAACAACAAAACTCCCTTTTAATGCAGAATTACTGTATTATCTGACCTGACATAGCAAAGCACCTCAGTGTACCTTTTTAAGCACATCAGTACCTCCAGCTTCTCTCCTTTCAATACCAACTGGAACAAAAAGCATCAGTCCCAAAATCACTGAAACTGGCCTGGAAAATCACGAGGTTTGTTGTTGTTTCGGAGGTTGTTGGATTTGGGGGCTCAGCCCCATGTTCAAGCATCACCGAAGACTTGCAGGAGGCACAGCCTTGGGGATCACGTTTTCCTCGGTGTGGGTGGAGGGGGGTAAAGGGGTGTCACAGACTGGTGGGGGTTGGCAGGGA
>NW_009597293.1:0-25731 GCF_000690535.1 Cariama cristata
CGACAGAGGTCTGCGTGTGGGATTTTTCTCTTCCATCCTTGGCACTTTTAGGAGTTCCTCTGCACTCGGGATTTCTGGCATTAAAGAGGGAATGAGAGGCCAAATCATGATGAACCGTGTACATATTGCGTATAGACTGATTTTCAAAGGGCGTTTCTCTTAGTTTACAGGGCTGGTAAGTTTAAAACGGCAGACAGGAGGAGAAAGTGGGAAGAAAAGAAACCACAGTGCAAACCGGTAAATAAACAGTGAAGTGTGACCCCAACGGAGTGGGGCCCATCCCCAGTGGATGATATTAAAATACAGTTCCTAAGCGACTAACGAAAAAGATGGGGGGAGGCGAGATGGAGAGGGGAGGAAAAAAAAAGAAGGAGGGGGGAGAGAAAGTTCCTGTGCACTTTGTTCAAGGTTCTGCACCTCTCTAAGCAGCTGTCACATCCGTACATTATGGTACATTGAATCTGAATGAGGCTCTCCACATCAAAACCTTGCATCCATTATGATATCATCTCCTGCTCTAAGCTGTAATGCTTATTAATTCTGCACCCATACTCTCCAAGCTTCAGCAAATGTATTCCATCAGCCTAGCATTTAATTTAATTAGTACAGCTGGGCTCTCATTCTCCTTTCTGTGTCAGAGGTATTGTCAGCACGTTCTGCTATAACACAATTACTGATTGCTTTTAGATAGGCAGAAATATGATTAGGGTATTGGGTGACTGTATCATAAGCCTTATTAGATTCATTTGAAATCTGGAGATAAATAGGAAACTTTTATTTGCAGTGTAATGAGATTATGCTTATTAGGCCAAGGCCTCACAACCTTTTGCAAAGAACATAGTGTATCACTAGGATTATACTCTGGAACCACACTTTTTGCTCATAGCATCCAAGCAATTTCTCAGCAGCTTTGAGATTTAACTGTTGTAGCCCTGTACACATTTTAGAATTGTTTTCTGGCTCAGTGGCTTTCTCCTGTGATAGACTGCGTGCACCTTCCACCATGTGTTTTCTTCTGTTTAAACCCAGAAATCTGGGGAAGGTGTTTTGTTCAACAGAGGAAAGATGTTTGGGTGAACTGGGGCCATATGCGGATGAGTAAACACGCTGAAAGATTGGACGGAAGAGGTTTTGCCAATACCAGTCTTTTTATGTAAACTCTTTTTTTCCCCTCTGTAGAAACCTGCAAAAACGTTTCAGGATCAGCAGTTTTCAGAAGGTAAAAAACATTCCTGTTCATATACTTCCAAGGTTGAATCTTGACATAGAAATGATGAGTTAATTTTCTTGTTTAAAAATTGTTGGAAAGGCTGCACATTTCATGTCACTTCCAGAGAAACTGCATTTAAATCTTAATGTATACATCACAATCTTTTGGTTTATACTATCCTGACAAAACGCACGGCATAGTGTTTGAGAAGCAAGCGTTACATTTTTAAAAGTTCATTTATTATAGGGATTCAGAATTCTGATCTGGTAATTTCCCTGTAACGATCAAAGGTACAAACAGTCTATCACTGACTTGACAAGTTATAGAGAGGAGTCCATCAGTTTTAACATCGGTGTCAAATTTAGGTTTCACTCTGTTTCCACATAAGTTTTGCTACAAACTCCAGTGGGAGCAAGATTAGTCTCTCTCTGGATCCTTTTCCTTTGTGAGTGGTATTACCCAGCGTGGAAGCTGGGTGTAACCGAGTGTGGCAAAACCCTGAACGTAGTTTTGTATTCCTTGTTGCATCACCTGCTCTCAGTTAAGGTAGAAGAATTTGTCAGGGTGTTGGTGTCTCAGGCTAAGGATCGGACTTGGGGAGGAAAATGTGCATCGGTACTGTCGCGGTGGTTTGTTTTGCATTTGCCTGGCGTTGAAAGCGTGTCTGCAAGGGCTGGCTTGTCTCTGTCATTAGCAAGCTCCAAGTTACGTAGTTAGCATCTCAGACATTTGTGATATTTTAAAACTGGCATGGGAATAAGCTTTGAAGAGGTCAGGTGAAAGTTCTTAAAGATGGCATTTCTGTATTTCTGATCTAGTTACAAAGGGAGTGTCCAGCGAGTAAGACTATTGCCACAGCCCAGCGGACTCCTTTGCCAAAATGGACTGAGCTTTGGGGTTCCCAGCCCTGCCTCCACTGGTACTGCTGCAGGCGCGTATTGTGCAGTTCTTCGTGATTCGCCAGCTGAGGAATCTCGTCCCGCAGCTATGCTTTTTACTTTCCTGGAGAGGAATATGCGTCAGTTTGCAATGGCTACTGACTCACCTCAGGAGCCACAGTATGTATGCCTCAGCAACAACAGCAAAAAGTAATTCTAGAGGAATGCTTCTACAATCGGGAGACCTCAGTGCTTTGGAAAAAGAGAGGGATCGCTCTCCCCATTTTAGGTACAGGCAAGCTCAGGCACAAAACAGTGAATCATCTCTAGTTACATATCCAGGAGCAGCAGCCTTGCTAATGCTCAGTCTACTAAAAAGACAAATACTGAAAATCTGGTGTTTGCGCTATACATGAGAAACTATTTTATATAGTTATATAGTATAGCTTTATAAAGAGATATGCCACTTTAAGTCGGGTATATTTTGGAAAAGAGGTGATTCCTAGATAGTTTTAGAGGAGAGAATATCCAGCTTCTTTCTGCCAACCAAAAAAAGATGAACAGCAACTCTGTTTTGTACTGGCTCCAAAAGCAGCAGAGCTGACACATGCCACAATTTTCCAGTATGTTGCTTCATCAAGAAAATATTTTAAAGTGTGGTGTAATTGCTGTATGTGAGAATGAACTGGTGGCCCTGTTCATTTGTCCCCCATCACCATCATCCTGATTTGCAGTGAGCAACAGGGTTATTCACATGCTTAGATTACACACATGCTTCGGTGCTCTGCTGGATCAAGGCCTAATTGACACCCTAATTGACAGGCTCAGTTGAGAGACTGAAGACTAAATTGGGCTTGGAAGCTGAAATGTGATGTATGTTTTTACCCTCAGAGGTAGTTTGTCCAGGCTGTGTTTGAGATGTGTTACCAAATAATGTGTTCTACCTTCTGCTGTAGCTTTTGTTGCATTTCTTTTGTGGCCAGATAGAGGACTTCAGTTGCTGGGGAAAAAAAAAAATCCAAAATGTTAGTCCAAAATGATGACATGTTGAATGCTAAATTGAAACAAACAAGTTTATCTTTGGTCTTTCTAAAAGTGCAAGTTTGTTAAAAGAAATACTAACAGCTGTTTATTCAAAACCAGTTCATTAAATGAAAGTGTAACTAATTGTTAGATGTTTGTTTCCGTAGACTCAAAGGTAGAATCACAACAGAAGTAATTAGGGTAATTATTAAGGTCTGTATTTAATTCAAACCTTCAGAGAATATTGCATATTCATTCAAGTGAGCTATATTTCCTATTAAAAAGATAGCAGTTTCTCATTTCTTTCATTTACAGGTATGTTTTTGGTAGTGTCATTTTATATGGTATCATGTCATCTTGCTCTTTCTACTGTGACAGTGTTTGTTATTCATAATGATGGCAATCAAAGGGGAAATGTTACTGGTAATTTCTGTGTGCACTTCTAACCTCCAAATATTTGTAACAGTCGTTTACCTAAGGCATTTCAGAGTTTGAAGATAGAAGCATTAGGATGAACTTGCCTTGGTCTCTTGGCAGAATGTACCGTGTACATTAAGATACTAAAGCTAGGCATTTTTATATACTCTTAAAGAAAATGCAGCGAGACATTATTGATAGAATAACTGAAAAATTGAGGCAGTACTTATACCCTTTTGCTGACAATGAAGAAAAATCTAGCTCTGTTCCACATTATTTTCTTCTTTTTAAGACTAGTCTTTATAAAATGCAACAAAAATCTACAAAAGAAATGTTCGGGAGCGTTTACTGTGGAGAGGTTCTTAAAGGGCTGCTTCAGACTGTAGACTGAAGATGAATTTGTATCAGAGCATTTTGGGAAAAAAAAAAAAAGAAAAAGCTTCATGGACCCAGTTCTTACATGTTGTTAATCACGTAGGACACAGAGTGGCAGGATGTCTTCCAGTATTTGTTGCTGGCAGATGACACATGCCATCTTTACAGGGCAAATGGACTGGTGTCGAACTCCTCCTGGATGGATTTAATGCTTGGATTTAAATCCAGATTCTTGTCTTGGTAAAGCCAGGTGTTTCTCTTGAATTTCTAAAATGCAAAACTGTGTCAATCAGGCAGAAAACAATGTTGCTTGCTAAATTAGTAAGTACCATTTTTTCCCCTTGTGTTTCCATCCTGATGTAACGCTCAAGCGGGATGCACTGAGTATGTGTATTTGATAGAAATAAACACAAATAGGAGCAAAGTTATCTTGGCCAGATTCCTTACACCATACCACTCAAATGACAAACTACTGGAATATTGTCAGTGCCATTGTTTAAATAGATACATAGCACACTAGAATTAAAAATAGCAGTGACAGCAGATTTGTATTGCCCTTTTCTATTACTGTAAAATTGCAGTAGTGGTGATAGTAATACCTAATTAACATAATTTACTTGTACAATGGCAGCAGCATAGGGCCTTAGTATGGAGCCAGCTATAATGGTCTGATGATGGCCTGCCTTTCTAAGGTACAAATGACGAGTGCACTATGGAGTTGACCAAACAACTATATGGAGAGAAAAAAGTTGATATAAAAAGAGGAGTGAACATGGGTTATAGGTGTAACCATTACAATTAGCGTAATTACAGCTCTGCAGTTAAAGTCATATCTGCATGTTTGTTGTAGTTCACATTTCACCCTGTTGGACATAATTTTTTTTTTTGCACCAAAGATGTTATCCCTTCTTCTTTGTGACCATTTAAGTGCACGTTGTTAAATGAGAGTTGATGCAGTACTGAACCGCGGGGGACTATGGAGAGAGTGTACGTATCTGCTAGAAGACAGAAAACAAGGGGTTGCTGACTGATGAAACCTTTTGGCCAAATGACCGCACAAGCATTGTGCTCGTGTGTGAGGACTCAGCATTTTATTGCTTGTCCGCATTTCCCCAAGCACAGCTAATCAGAGAAAAAGTAAAGCTTCCTTTCTGTCCCCCCTCCAACTGACTTAGATAAGCCTTACTCTCTCTGCAGCGCTCTTCCATCCTCCTAGCAATGTCCTTCCTCTTTCAAGCTACAGGAGAGCCAGGTAGGACTAGCTCTGCTGATGTCTACAGAAGTTTTCTGTCTAGACTCTGTTTCTCCCACCCCTTCTTCCAAAAAGTGTGTGCCTTTCCCACATTTAAAATTACCAATGGCTTTATGAAATGGTGCTGTGAGAAGTTGCAATGCAGCAGAACTGGATCCCCGTATCACCATCTTGCAGTAGAGTCAGGATCTTTATCATACAGCTTTAGAGTGTGCCTTTCCTAACCCAGTAGTCCATTACTTTACAAGTTTATATAAAACTGATTTCAGAAGAAAAGACAGAGACAGACTTATAAGACAGACAGACTTGTACTTCTGTGATGTATCATGGCACTGAATTGATAAACTGTGTCACAGAGGTTTTACAGAGTTACCTATTAGATCCATTTCTAATTGTAAAGGAGTTATTTGGTCAGATCCATAATATTAAATGCGTTTGACATGCATACACTTTACAGTGGGCAGAGAAGACATGAAAACTTGCTTTAAAAGGGATGAAATTTTATAAAGTTACTACTAACAGTTACTTGGCTTTGGTTTCCATTGTGCACCAGCTTACATTCAAATTAAAGAATACATTTTTTTTAATTCTTCTTTCAAGACCCTTGTCTAATTATTAGCTTCTCCACAGTGTTCTTGTTGGGATGGACTGTTCCATTAATATTTTTACAAGCCTTCTGCAGGTTATGGCTTAGCAGATAGACTTTTTTCTTGCCCAATACAGCCTATGCAGCAGCAGCCTGAAAAATTACGTTGTTAGAGGTCATTAGTTGTGTTACGTGCATTTTCTCTGCTCGTTCTCTCTACGTCAGTATTAAAATGTACTCAGGGTTTTTTTCTGTTTTCTGACACTATTTTTCGTACTTACAGAACAGTATGAGGGGTGACAACAAACACTTCTCTTCCCTGCTGCCTTCCTGTATGCTACATGGAAAAAAACCCAGGAGGGTTAAGACCATGTTTCTCACTTCTCTGAGACTGAATACAGTACATGACAAGCATTTATTTCTTAGCATGGAGAGCTGCAATAACACACCACCTTGATTAAGAAATGCCACTAAAAGCCAGGAGAGTTAGATTTTATTCCAATCTCTAACTTTTACTTTCCATGTAACCTGGATGAGAGTTCTGAAATGTGGCTGTTGGGTTTGTTTAGAAATCTTGCCCACACTTGAATGAGCCCGCTGGGATGGGTGATCTGGTGCATTCTGTTGCGAAGCTACCTCAGTGTAGCTGCTGCTTATGTTAGCCAGTGCTCAGAAACCAATTCCCCAAACAAAATATACTTTATTAAAGAAAAGATGGTTTTGTTGGCATAAATGTGTCTATGCATAGAAACAAAACCCTATTCCAGAAAAAAATTTTAGTGTCGGCCATGTAGTATAAAATGTATGGTAGCATCCATCTTCTGAAAATGGGTAGTTGCCATCCGATGACCCAATGCAAGCAGCTGCAAACCTATAGATCTCAGTCTGGAAAGTGTCAGATGTCTCAAATTCCCACCACTAAAACAATCTCTGTTTCATCAGCCTGTACTGAGACTAAATGAATTGTTTTTAACATAGCATGCAAGTATTTAATTTTAAGACTCTCTGCATCAATATTGGTCAAAATTTCCTCAAATGTACAATTTTCAAAAGTTTGCAATTAAAATTCGATTTTTATGAAAAACTTTTTAAAACTTGTAATGACAAATACAATGGTTTTGGCACACCTACTGATTGGAGCGTTTTTATGATCAAAAAAATGGAACACGCTGGCATTTTTCAAAATATCAAGGTAATACTTAGGAATTTTTCTGTGGCATATTTTTAACATTTTTTTATAATAATAATTATTGTTTAAGGTCGCTCATATTGTTTACCTATATTGTGGCCAATTTTTTAAAAACTTGATAGATGAAAATCAGATTAGAGATAAAAGGTTGGAAGCTGCAGGAGGTCAAATGGTGAGAATAATGATCAACATGATGCATAGAGATGTATGTATGTAGGGCAGTATAGAACGGAGGAACACATACAGTAGAAATGTAGAGGTTTGTTGGAATAAAGTCAGTGAGAAGAAAATGACACAGAGGCAAGAAAGGACATAGGGAAGACAAAAAGGGTGTTTTGAAAAACTGTTGGACAATACAGGTACAATTGGGAGCTGAGGGGATAGAAGAAGGATAAAGATCAGAAAACACAATGCCTGGTGCATGGCAAATGAGGAAAGAAATGGGAATTCAAATTTCATAGCTTGATTGTCAACCATGTTATATTCTGTTATATCATCGTAATTCATTTGTCTTATGTAAGTCAACACCAGGAAACTTAATCACTGGAGCATCTGCTGCTTGTCCAGGAAGGCAGAGTGTTGGACTGAGCATCCCTTGGGGTCTTTTGACACATCTGTAACGCAGGGAACTGAAAAAGAGTTCTCACTGACGTTTGCTTCAGTAACTATCCCTGGTCATTGTGAAGAAGAAACCCCAAAAGTCTGAGTTCTCCTGTGACTTCCCTTTGAGACCCAACCTGAATCCTGCTTAGGGGAAGATGGGACAAGGAAACGCCATTAAACCTGACAATGAATTAGGCCATGTCTTTAGTATCAGATTCTGAAGTGTTCTCAGGTTCTTGGGTTTCATCTGCATGCTGGCCATGTCCAGACTCCATCCTGGAGGACAACCAGGCATGCACCAAGATTTATCTTTACCCTCTGCATCCAGGTTCCCATTCAACTGAATGGCCATGGCCTTGTCAAGTTGGTAGCGTCTGTGACTCCAGGGCTTATGTTGATAGGTGTGTAAAATACAGCCTTAAGCAAAGGAAAAAAGTCAGATCCTTACAACGTTAGGAGCTGCTTTTTTGAGGAAGGAATGCTAAGTATTGGTGATTTTTCATAGTTGTATGATGTCTCCTAGGACATACTGCTGGTTTCACTGGCATCAGACAATAAGTTCAGCTTCTTACTTACACGGATCTGAATTTCAACTAGTAATATAGCAGCAAGAGTTTGTGCATTTTTCAAGTTGGTATAGACAAGATCCTGATTTAATTAATTTATCTCGGTATCTTGTGACAAAAATTACGGTAGGATACCTGTTTTTCCCTGCTTCAAATATGATTTATATGGAAGGCCAAAGCAAAGTCTAGTGGTAAACGAAATGTAGTATTGATATTTAAGTATTTTTGGTAGATCTTATTTGGTGAGGAAAAAAAAAAAAAGATACTTTCTTTTAATTCAGACAGGATATATGTCATACTGGCAGCTGTAGGGTATGAGTGTCAGTATGGTGTATGTCAAAATCCTCTTTGTCCTCCTTTCCTCTCTATGTTGAGCATGCAATTCTTGAATAGAGCCAGTAATAGTGCTGCGTATGTTGGCTGGAGGTTGAGGATAAAGGGTTTCTCTTATATCCACAAAGCATCATCAGCATGGAGATAGTATTCCGGGTGAATGTGCTCTGAAAGCAATCCTGAACTCTAAATTATTTAGCATGGTAGAGATATTTGCAACAAAACTTCAAATGCTGGTAAAGCCTAAATGAGAGTGTGGCACTCTTCTTTCCGTTACAAAGTAGGACTGAAATAATGAATAAAATGAATATGTTTAAAAAAAAAACTTGATATTGAATCACTGAGACAACCTTTCCCATTTGAAGAACCTTTTTGCTAGTGAACAATTACCAAAATTTTACATATTCTTTGGCATCTTATTCAACAGGAATGTTGGAGGCATCCAGTGCTAATCAGATCTGCCCATTGCTACCTTTTTGAAAGATCGCGTGCATTCACATTCCATGGGATACTGGATCGAAAATAATGCTGTGCAATTAACAACAAATAAAATGCCCACATAACAATTCCCACACAGGCTTAAATTCTTAACAGTATTTTCTAAGGTGAGCAGAGACTCGGGACTGTGTACTGTGACCTTCTGAATAATACCAGGCACAAAAACTGCCTAGCAATTGCTTGTTTCATTCCAGTGACATATTGTTGAACCTGCTACACACATATAATTTTTTTTTTTAATATGTATATCTATGTATCTATCTCTGTCTCTCAGAAAGTTACTCAATTTTGAATTTAAAACCCCAGGCTGTTTCCTAAAGTGAGGTAGCACGTATAGCATGATCACTGGGTCATATAGTGAATCTCTAACCGTACTATTGTTTATAATAATGAGAGTAAATATTATGGTTTATTAGGTGTGTAGGCCTAACAGAAACACCACCACTCAGCCCCTACTCATGTTTGCCATTTTCAGTCCCCCAAAAGAGAAAACGTGAATTAAAACTGATGATAAATGCATTGGTTGGGGTGTGTGTCACACAGCTGCAATAGGGATAATTGGAAGCTTAAGCACTAATCCTGCAAACACTTAAGCAGTGCTTAACTTCAGTGCATGCAGGTTGACCTAAATGCAATTACGCATTTTTTCAAAAGTGCACTTGCTAAAGCATATGATAGAGAGGGGCAGAAATGGGGCTTTATTTAGCAATGAACTGCTGAAAGTCTTTGCAAGGAAACAGACCTGTAGAATTGCAGTTGACCCCTACAACATTTTCACATAGCACGTGAGCATGTGTATACAGTATTCACTTCTCTAATATTCTTCAAGGATGTTGAAATTATTGATGGACAAATGTATTTGTGTTCAAATGAGAGTGATATAAATAGAAAAATAGAAATCACGGAGCAAATAGCAGTATGTTTAAGCTAATCTGTATGCGTGCACCTGTAGTAGATTTCTCAGTGAGGAATGTGTTGGATGGATGTAGCTATCGGGGTTTGTGCCTGTCATGAACTCACTCACCCTCAGAAAGCTCTGAGGCTTTTAATGTTATGATATTGTTTCATTTTATTCTTTTAATCTGAAAGAGCGGCTCGAGATCAGTAAGGGGATGGTTTTATCTTAATCATCACTCCTTTCTTCATAAACATGCAGATGTTCAGCCTCCTCCTAACTCCAGTGATGATTTTTTGATGCATGAGGACAATGGAGTGAAGTAGTTTCACCTTAAACACTATTAAAACTGGTAGTCTGGTTATATTAATATCAGAAGGGCGTATTATTGCTTGTGCCTTTTTAGCAGTTGGGAAAACATCACAGTAGAGCTTGGAGGGAGGTTGCTTTTATCTCCTTTTACTGTCTAGTGACAGGGTATAACATTGACAGGAATGTTGCTGGGTTTTTTTAGAAAAACGTACTTGAAAATCTTTTTCTTGGCTCAACTCTGATCAACAGAATTGGCAGTTTCGGATGTCCTTCTTTTTCCTAGTGGGAAGCTCTTAACCAACATTGCTTCCTCCAGGAAGACACTGATGGAATTTTTTAAGCGTTTATCCTCCATCTGTGTAAAAGGTTTTCAGTGGTTTTTTGTAATGTAATGTATGTAAAATATTTTAGTGGTTGAAAATTGTTCTAAATCACTGAACTTTTGGCTACCTCTGATAGGATAGAGAGCACACATTTGATATCCTTTTGAAATATGAGGGAAATTATCTTGAGTTTATTTCTTTATTTCTGTACCTGGGATGCCAGAGGAAATTATTATGTCAGGGTTAAGACTTGGATGCAGAGGAAGCTTGTTGGTTGAGAGATGAGTAGGCAGAAAAGCAGTTTCACCCAACCTGTACTTTGAGACCTGGAGGTGTTTCTCTGGGTCTGCATCAGGATGCCCCTTCTGGCTGTATCCCACTCCCTGGGCTAGGCAAGAAGATGTCACAGTTCGTGTGAGGTCACATATTCCTCCTGTTGATCTCAGATGGCAAAGTGTGACGTTGTCACTGTTGGGGTTTTTTTAAACAGGTATTTAGAGAGATTTGTATTAGCTCATATCAGTAGCTCATCCCCGTCACATCCTGGTTTTCCCTGGAACGAAAGATGGGTGTGCAGCTGGCTGGAAATCGCCGCGTGGTCTGGTCTGGCCAGACCTCTATCTGAATGACTTGAGGGCACCAGAGCTGCGTGGTAGGGTGTGGAGCACATGTCCCAGTAGACGAAGCCTGTGAGTGCACAAGTGAGACACTGCTCGCTCTTTGTGAGGGGTCTCTACAAGGTGGGACAGTTTCACGCAGCTTGAAAAGAAAAAGCTTAGAGCATGCCCATAGGCTATGCTAGCCAAAGGCGTCTCAGTCATTATATACTGCCTTCTACTTGGAATTCAGGCTACTAAGACTGAGGTACACACTAGCTGGGGCAAAATACTGGCCTTTGTAGAGTAAGCAGTGTGAAAAAGTGGTCACCATTCTTGTCCTTTTGAATTCAAATGATAGGGACTTGTCCTTTGCACTGGCTTCAGCAGTTCTATTGTGCATTGTCTACACTGAAAATATCATCTTCAGACTTAGGCAGGTTTTTGACATATCCCTTCCTGCTCCCAAATTATTCAAGAGGACAGTTAAGAGCTACTTGAACCATTTCAGACCTGCGAGCTTCTCACTATGTCTAGGGAGCTTTATGGTCTGAAATAGAGGCAGTGTTTGACTTTGCAGTGTCATCTTCTAGGTGGTGTTTGAGGGCAGGCAGACCGAGGGGCAGCATCCGGAGCTCTCCTCTTTGGTGAGGAGTCTACAGGGCAGGGGTGGCAGGCACAGGTTCCCTCTGCTGCCAAGGGACAGAAATAGGCACACTTGTAGCACCTGAGGTATCCAAATTGCTTTAAACATCCAGACAGGCTTTTAATATCTCCAAGGGTGGAGACTCCACCACCTCCCTGGGCTATCCATCAAGGATGATGGGAGCATCTGATTTAGGTGTAATAAAGCCTGCTCCTATTGATCACTTACTTAAACTAAGATTTAGGTAGCATGGAGATGGCCTGAATTTGGCACTCTTTCATCGTATTCCTTTTCCTTGCCTTTACCTGTCCTTTATTCAGAGGTATTTTTAAGAATGTGTATAATGTACTGCATTACTTTCCAGCCATATGGTGCAATATCAAAAATTGGATTAACCAGTCCAGGTTAAGCATAAGATTTACCCAATACACAGAATAATTTTTTTAAGTTGAAAATGAGTAACCTGCTTTTTCTTCTTTACTACTCCAACATTCTATACCGTGGTAACAGGTTAATTATTTATGTCTAACTGCTGTTCCTTTTGAGGGACACATATTCCAGGCAACAAAAATACGCTTATTGTGAGGCGTATGCACTCTTAAGTTCAATATCATGCATAGGTGGGATGTCTCCTACGACTGGAGTGTTGGAGTGGAAGGATACAGGCTCTTCAGGAAGGATGGGCAGGGGAGACGAGGAGGGGCTGTTGCCCTCTGTGTCAATGACCAGCTGGAGGGCAATCCTGCAAGTGAAAAGCACGGTCCTGAGCACTTGCAGTCAACTGCTGTCGGCACATGAGCTAGACGGCTTAAAGTCTCTGTCTTAGCTCCAAGAGACCTCACCTTAACATGAAGCTAGGGAGGGACTTTTTACAGGGGCATGGAGTGATGGGACAAGGGACAATGGCTTTAAACTGGAAGAGGGAAGATTTAGATGAGATATTAGGAAGAAATTCTTGCCGGTGAGGGTGGTGAGGCAGTGGCAGAGGTTGCCCAGAGAAGCTGTGGCTGGCTCCTCCCTGGGAGGGGTCCAGGCCCGGGGCTTTGAGCAACCTGGTCTGGTGGGAGGTGTACCTGCCCATGGCAGGGAGGTTGGAACGAGATGATCTTTTAAGGTCCCTTCCAGCCCAAACCATTCTATGATATGATGCCAGCCCAACTGCACAGGGCACAGGACTGGTGCACTAGGACTTTTTCCCAGGTGGTGGTAGCTCTCAGTGGAAGAGTCATGACAGAAAAGAGGAAGCGCCTAGAAGTTAGGGGAATGGTAGCCCCAGTATGCTGTCCTCTACTGCATGGAATGGCTGAGTTTGTCCTCTTCTAATGCACAAAGAAGATAAAAGTTTTCCTAGTACAAGAGCTACAAGATATTTTTCTTCCGTATGGTGATGGCCTGTGTTTTGCCAAGTTGGACTCACCGAGTTACTTTCTTTCATTTGCTTGAGTCTAGCAGAAGTACTTGCATATAAATGTTCTTCTAAAATGCAAGCATAGAGAGTTAATGTGAAGTGCTGTTATATGCATACCCTTATTAATATACATATAGTTATGACACAGGATTATGCATGTGAGGAATTGCTTAGCCATTTAATGTAATAGTAATACACAGTGAAAGGCCCGTAAAAAGCTGATGTTGTTAGTGGACCTGGAAATATGGTGCCGAGTTCCTCTATGACAGTACATGTACAGATATTCTTTGTTCAGCTTGTTCGTCTAAGATTGACATCTTTGTAAATATTGCATAGAGTAGTTTGAATTTGTTTGGTTTTGTTTCTTTTGCATTACAAGTAGCTTCATGCTCCTGAATTGATCTTGGCGTAGTTTCACGTGAGCTAAAGTCTAATAGGGACATAACTGTAGAATTTCTGTCATGACAGTTCTGGAATATAATGAAATTGATTTGTATCCAAATGGCTAGTAAAGATTTTTTGAAAACTTTTAGGAATGTGTGATTGAAATGTTTGACACTGGTGTCACTATGATGTGTGTGTGTGTTTGTGTGTGTATGCATACATATGTGTGCACATACACTGTGTATGAACACAAAGATATGTGTATGTGCATATTCGTGCATATAGTGATCTAAAAATCTTCAAGATGACTCCAAATATAGGGATTTTTGAATCCTGGAGTTGTATCTTGTAGTGAACGGGAAATATGATCACTCCTGATGGGAATTCTTTCCCTGATGAGATTGGCTTTGTACGTGAAGGAGTATAATACTTTTTCAGGTCAAGGCAGACAAAGGTGATCCTGTTACAATTAGTTTTTTTCACTGCAAAGGGACACAAAAGGTGCAAGGATAATTTCCAAACTAATATTGGAAGTCTGTAGAAATTAAATCTGATTCAACCATGAGCGCATTATATATTTACCTGATGAGGGAGGGAAATTTTCACACTTGTTGCTCAAGTAGATACGTGAGTTTGGGATTTGTTTTCTTTCTTTTTTTCTGGTTTTTTTTTACCTAGATTTTAATTTAGATGAAGAGGAATGGGAGTGTCTTTGTGGTGTCTGTGTAGCATATTGATTTCAATGTTGTACTTTAAAGGGCTAATTTACCATGTGTAGCTTATCTATATGAGTATGTCCTTCATGTCCAGTCTAATAAATGTTAAGTTCCTGCTTTTTTTCAGTGGGACCAGGATGAATCAATCTTTTTTTATCCCCAGGGCATTCTTCTGCGCATCACAGAGCTGCCCTTTTACCTGTTCAGCGTAATTTAACCAGAGTCAGGAAATCAGTTGAATCTATGTCTGGAAAACAAACAAATCTAAGAAATAAATGTTCCCCCCATCCCTGGGGATTTAAGATTTTCCAGCAAAGTCGTATTATACAGTGTAATAAAGCCCCAAAAAGCAAAGTAAATAAGAGAATTCATTCTGTCCTCAGTCCTTGGGGACTGACTAGATTCTTAAAAACAGTTTGGTGAATGTCTGTCCAATGAAGTTGCATTTTTTTTCTATCCACCTGTGTTTGATAGTTCTCCAAATCTTATTCTGGTCTCCAGTTACACAAATCTTGATTAATTTGGGCTATGGAAGACAAAAGAGTAAATCCTGAGTTCTTCCGTTTCCCGTGACCACACTCTTAAGCCTCAAAGTGCAGCATGACCAACAAGCAGGCTGATATCTCTGAACTTCTAGTTTCAGCGAAATACAGAGGAACCTTTGACTCTTATTCTTCATAAAAGACTTGGCTTTAGTATATGCCAGAAGTCTTTGGAAAGAACGTGCTTGAAAATGTGGTACTAGCCTTATTTCTAGACAAAATAGCTGCAAAAGCAGATTGCTTTCCTTTTGACTGCAGCCTAGTTGTAGTTGCTCTTCTGAATTACCGATGCACAATGAAGCACGTCTAAGCAAATGTATCATCTTAAACTTTGAAAATCTTAACCATTGCTAATTTGTGGGGTTGGGAATGGGGAAGGGTTACCTATGGATTTCTTTGAATTTCAGTTGGGTTTGACGTTCAAGTTTATGCTGTTATTTGTAGCAGTAGCAACAATAGCAATTAGAGTTCAACACATTTCATCCATAGGTGCCACATTTGCATTTCAAGGGTAGTGCACGGTGAATGCGTTTTATGTAGCCACTCCTCAGTGGAAGCAGCAGCGGTGGTGGCCGTATTAAAGTGGGTAGTAAGGATGCCTCTGCCCAGGCCACCACATAGCAACCACTGTGTTTCTAAGGACGAATAGCTCTTGCCTGCCCTGAGCAACTGGATGAGAACATCAAAACATGCCTTGTGAGAGACCTCTAATACCCATTAGTGTTAGCAACTGTTACCTCAATCATGAATGACACAGCCCTAATTATTAAGGTAATTAGAAGTTATAACACTGGCAATATTAAAGGGAGAACTTCAAAAGCCCATTAACAATGTTACTTTAAGTGATCTGGCTGTGAACTGTTCAAATCTCTAATTACATTATACGTCTGTCTTAAAGGGTGATGTAATTAAGTGATGGGAGAGGGAATGAATATATAGTGACTACTGTGCTATACTTTGTAAGTACTATTTTCGCAGAAACCAGCCTCAATAATGTCATTATGTCATTTAGGGGTGGGTTTTTTTGCTCGACTGTATACCACATGTAGCTAAAAAATACTTATCCTCAGGATATATAAAAATGATATATCATGGTTTAGTATAATGATATTAGCAAAATTAAGTTGGATTGGCTACGTTATTCATGCACGACAAAGCCAGCGGTGACATATCCATGCCACCTCAAACAGCACTACATTTCCGAGCCACCCTTTACCAGTGTAAGTGGGTAAATACCAATATCCTCTATGTCCTGCATGGAGGAAAGCTATTTTAAATATTTTAAAAGAAAATACATCAAATGTTACCCAAAAATACTCAAATTTGCCAGAAGTTAACAACAGTTATGCTTGAGTAAGAACAGAGGACAGACTTCTGCATTTTGGCCTTTAGGTGTTCACATCATGAATTTTCATTGAGGACTGGAGAACAGAGGAAGCTTAGTGCCAGCCCCTTCTTTTCAGATTGGAAAGAAAGGTGGAAGAAAACGGGGATATAGTGAAAAACAGAGTTGGATGGATGGAGGACACTATAATTCTCTGGTTGTCTTTGGTGAGTTATCAAAATTGCTTTTCACGAAGTACAAGTAGAAGGGAACAGATTAGCACTTTCCCATATTCATTAAAATATTCATTATTTCAGCAAAGAAAGAGTCGTAATTCCAATTCCAGTGTTCAGATACATGGTTCACACACTGTGTTTCTGCCTCCTGATAGGAAGAGGGAGGGATTTAGGAAGAAGTGAACTTCCACTTACTGTAAACTCATTTCTAGTGAATGTTTTGAAATATATATTTAAACAGTCCTGTTTGGTTAATATTCTCACCAATAAATTTAATTAGTTGAGCATTTTTAGAAGAAAAGGTATATAAGCCTAAGAACTTATCAAAAGGAAGATTGTTTAAAACATGAATATTTGTGGGCATCTTCTTTAGATACGATCTTTGGTTTTCATTATTACCCCATTCCTGGCAAGCATACAAAGCTTGGGACGACAAACTTTGAATTGAGGAAAACTTTCTGTTAAAGCAACGTCTGTAGGACGGAGCCCGCGGTCTGGTGTGCTTTCCAGGCAGGTGTGCGCTGACGGACCAGTCTGCACAGTATATTGGGGCCGGTTTCATCTAGTGAGTCAGAATCCTTTATTTATGTAACGCTGACTCCCATTTTTTGATTTATGTGACTCTGACTCCCATTTTTTTATTGAACAGGGTTCTGTGATATCCAGCACAATATAAGCTGTTTCTGAGAGCCACAGTAAAAGCAACTTGAACTACTTCATGTAGATGTTGTCCCTGTATGTTTTATTTTATTAGAATTTTAGATAAGTTTAATATTAAACATTTATCAGAAGACTATACAGTTTACATAAAAAGTATATCCTCTTACTAAGACCTCCATTCACCTGAAGACTTCTGATAACATGTATAAACCACTCAAGTTCCATTTTTGTTTGGTTATTACAATATCAGATCCTCAGTTGAACCAAACCTGCTTCTGCATTATCCCATATTAAATTTTTAAGCTTCCAGCTTAATATTGTTCCTTCTTACTATTCATCAAGTAGATAACTGAAAAAGTGTTCCTGTTTTTATTGCGATTTATATGCACTGTAAATACTTCAAGCCATTTTCTCTTAAAGTTTCCTGAAATACTAAGTTGAGAGCCAATTGAAATTCACTCGCGGAAGGCGCTGTGTTGAACTGCCTCAGCTTTCTCTCCGAACCATGGGTTACTTTTCTTCTAAATCACTGCACCGAACTTTGTTAGGGCTCATCTGTGAGTGCCACACTTGATAAACTGACAAAGCCCAGAAAAGTAAGGAAAGGAAATTCAGATCATCTGATGGAGCACAGCAATTTCCCTTCTTGCTCAGAGATCACCTTAACCATTCCCCTTGCCCCCGTACATTGCACGTGGTAGCCTTGGCTCTGGCCTTCTGTCACTCTTTTGCACACACTCCCTTACCATGTCAGGTTCTTTGTTGGTTTGTTGCGGGGGTTTTTTTGCCTATAATTAGTAGTTGCAGACATTTTCTGTAGTCATTGGTTGTGCTGCGAAAGTGTAATTTGGTGAAGGGGCATTTGCACAAAAGAGAAAATGGGAGGCTGATTTCAGTAGTAGGGGGCCGAGCGATTATGAGGCGGAAAGAGTTTATGTCAGTTCCAAAGCAGCGTAAGGTCTACCGACAAAAAAAAGACTTTTATTCCAGAATAGTGTCTGTGCAGGAACACAGAGAGTTACACAAGCGGTAGCTGCTGCAGCATTATAATTATACTGCCATAGTTCTGCCAGTTAATTTCCTCACATGGACAAACCCTCAATTTTTTACTTGCAAGGTCTCACCAAGAATTCTTATTCTGGATTACCTTCATGAATTCCTTGCCTTTTTTAAAAAATTTTCTGCTTTTTAAAACTTCAATTGTTGGAAGAGCTGTGAAGTCTGTCCTGGACATCACAACGTCTTTGAAGCACCGTGCAGATTTTGTAATGTCTGGAAAACACTCTCTGGATTGCATTTTGTCATTGAAATGCTGTGCAGACGTTGTAAACCCCTGAGGTGGATAGATGGACCTGACAGCATTAATAATAACAGCAAGTTCCCTTTGCAAAAATTAGTATGGCTACTAATTGGTCTTCAGGCATTAGGCCCATTAAAGTAACAGAGTAAGGGATATGCAACAGCAAAATGACGGTGTACGCGAAGAATGGGGGTCTGAAGGCGGAAACGATGCTTGGATAGCCGGACTGGCCGTTCCTCGGGAAAAACAATTTTATGACCTGTGTGAGGACCATTGCATTAATGCCTTCCTCAGCCCAAGGGGAAGGAAGGAAAGGGACAGGAGAGCCCCACGTTACCCCTCCTTCATCTGCACAGAGCTCTACTCTTCCTCCAGACAGGGCAGCCGTGCATACTCCACCCATGAAGGGCGAAGCTGTCTCTCGTGCAAACCACGGGCTAAGAGACTGGCAAAGTTATCCGAATGAGTAACTTGACTTAGTGGTCGCCTATAACTGGATTATTGGAAGAGGACACCTTTCTAGGAATGTATGCAAACTTTTTAGTGAATCTTGGTCATTCATTTATGCTATACAGCCGGGGCACCCTCATCTCCTTGTTGCTGCTAGACATTTTGTTTGCTTTAATATTTATGTATCACGAGTGTTTTGTTCTATTAGAATAAGAAAGACAGAGCATGACCTTGCTAAAAGCATCCCTAATTTGAAATATATAACTCACTATGGAAGGAAATTGTTAAAAACCTGGACCCAAAAGGGAAAGCCAGGAAGTTCTATAGTCAACATCCTAAATAAACTAGAGTAAATGCCAATGTAACCCTGTCTGTACAACTGTACAAGGGGTTTTCACACTATTCTCAGGAGAGTTCACAGGCAACAAAGTGCCTTCCTTTTTTCTGCTTCACTGGATTTCGTTCCATTCCAAGGGTAAATGTGCATTTGCTCCAACATAAAGCTCTGGCCTGCTCTCCTCTTACGTTAGGACTGTATTGTCAAATGGGAACAGCCTTTACTTTGGAGACAACCAACTTGAGAGCCTTCAGGGATCTCCACTGTCAGAAGGCGAGTTCTCAGGCTCGTTCAGACACCTCACCTACCAACGTCAGGTGTCACTGCAAATGGAAGTCATATTTGGGCTTGCAGACTTATTTTCCAGAAATACTTTGCTTTATATAAAAGACTCTCTCTGCTTCAGCCAGCGCCCTTGGTAAGCGAAGATTCGTTGTATTAGTGACCACTCACCCTATCCTGATCCACTAATTATTGCTGTGGACCTGGGCACAGCAGAAAAATGAGCTACCTCTTTGAAGTTGTGTCACCTTATGTTTATGACTAGGATCATATGCGTTGAGTCAGCTATACAAAGTAATGAACCTGATGATAAACTAAAAGGTCACTTCCAGTGCTGTTACTACCAAGAGAATCAAAAGATACACCTAGAACCACGCTACCTTCAACCCATCGTCCCCAAAGAAGGGCTGAGGACACATTGGTCTGTGAGAAAAACAATCTGTTTCAGTAATGTTGCTTTGATTAGGCTGAAATAAAGTCTGTAAGGTGCACTGACTTTGAAGTCTGTTTTGCCTACCTTGGTTTAAAGATTTTTGCACTGTTATCTCCTTTGTTAGGTGAGCAGAGGGTGTATCCCCAAGTGTTTTGTCTGATTTTTCTGGGTAAAATTCAGAACAATTTAAGTTGTTTTGTAATTTGTCTGTCATAAAATAGAAGCTGGGAATTTGACAGGGGGATATAGAGTTTTCCGCTATAAATTTGTAGCTAATGAAGTCAGTGTGACCACTGCAGTTGCTCACAGCCTTGGAGAAGCAGACCACAGAATGTCCTGGAATTGGTCCGTGTTTAATCAACATCCACTCTATTTAAAATTGCCAGTCTTGGGCAACCTGTCACAATCCCTTGACCAGCAGGATAACCTCGTCTGCTTTGCCTCATTGAAAGAAGGAGATAAAAAAGGACTTAGTTTTGTGTTTTGTAGACCGGCTAAAAATACTGGGGTTTTCTATCTTTAACAGTAGTGTTGGGAGGAAGGTTGATTTTCTTTCTTGTGGGTTTACTGGGAGGGGAGGGCAGATAGGGTTGCATAAATAACACAAATAGGAAACTACTGACTTTTTGAGTTCTGGTTTCAGACCTGCAACACATTGATTTAGTGGGAGTTGTAGTGCCAGAGCTAAAGCTCGAGTCTGACAGTTTGCATTTATTTTACTTGCAGTCAATGTTCCAGATAAAGACTTTGGGGAAGACAAAAAAATCCCACAGTGTGGGGTAAAGCTGACAAAACAAGAGAAAATGAGAGGAGAATAATACCAGAGCTCATAGGCCTTCAGTTCTAACAGCTCTGCTCCTAACGCTGTCTTCCTTCTTTTAAGCTTCCAGTAAAGTCTCCCTGTGTTTACCTCTAATTTAAGAAACTGTCCCTTAATCCCATCCCTCCCTATTCTCTGTCATCCTCTTGTTACTTCCTTCCTCTTATCTTTTAAAAGCTTGCTCACTCGCTCTCCACCCCCACCCTGGCTTATTTCTTCCATATTAATAATAATCTTAGTACTGAGCACTTATATCGCTCTCTACATGTTCAAAGTGCTGTACAAACCTTAGCTAATTAATCCTCACAACACACTCCCCTCCCTCTGTAAGATAGGTAAGTATTATTATCTCAGTTTTACAGATGGGGAAATTGTCGCAATGACTCAGTGGCAGAGACACAAGCACAGTAACCTTGTTCTTGCAACCTCTATTTTGAAAATACCTTCTCCAACCCTGCTTGCCTCTATAAATACCTTCCCGTCTCCTTTGTCTCCTAAATCGTCAAGACAAATCCGCTGCCTACTCCTGCCGCCGCAGCTCCCTTCATTGTTGCCATCGCTTTCTCTCCCTCAGCCACCTCCTGCGGGAGCTTTGCCAACGCGTTGCTGCCCTGGCTCTTTGAACGCCTTCCTCTTACATCTGCGGTTTTCATCTCGATTCCACTGGGCAAGAGGAAAGTAACCCCGTGCCAGCCTCACCAGTTTGTGGCTCTTCTTTGCTTCTGTCCCTGAATCACATCAAAATCAAGGCGTGGGTGCCTGACACGAGGCAGCACGTTGGGGATCTGGATCAAGATGGCCTGAGTTCCCTTCACATCTTTTCCTGGTGCCTGGCATTTCTCAAGGTGTCCTGTTCCAGCGGGAAAACTGCAGGCTTAGGTTTGTCCATATAATTTATGGAGCTCTGAATCGGGCCACAGCACTCCTGCTCAGGACCATGTGTTGATTCAGGTGCAATCCACTGCTTTGTGTTCTCAGTTGGTGAGCTGCAACCCACCTCGTAGGACAGGGCAATGCTTGAGCATCAAAGATGCTGATCTGTCCCACCTGACAGCTTTACACGCCTGGAACCACCTTCCGAGGATCTGGCGTTTTGATGCTTAAAGAACCCTAAAGTAGATGTCTGAATGTGGCTCTGAGAGCAAGTGGATTGACAGAGGATATTCTTACATTTAGGAAAGAAGTGCCCCCAGTTATAACTAAGCACATCCAGGATTTGACTGCCTCTGTGGTTCCCTGAGGTGACACTTCCTTGTTCCTGTACGTTGTACATGGGTGATCCTTGCTGTCATGTCCCTGTGATCACAGAAGATGTGTGTCACTTGAAACACTAGATCCAGTTATCCTTGCTTTGCTCTCTCCAGAGTGGTGCTCTTGGGCTTATCTGGCCAACGAGTACTGATAGATTCTGACAGTGTGGCTAACTGAGGATCTCGCTTAGCTGCAACCGTAAGTTTTGTCAGTCTCTTGTTTCAGACCAATTAATTAGACATGATTACATGACTTTGCTCTTTAAAAGGCTCTGCCATAATGTCATGCCCTGTCAGGAAAGATCTGTTTAATGGCTCAGTACTCGTTTTGTCATTTTCTGTTCTGTCATATGACGCCGTATCATACCTCCGCAGGTGAGCCATCAGTCTCTATGGTGCTGTACTGAGGAATTTTTTTTCAGATGCCTTTGCAGACTTGTTTTGGTGAGACTCCACAGCGCGTTCTTACTCACGCTCATACTAACGAGAGGCTAACCGCAATGGACTGAACACGAAGGCACATCCTTTTTCATCTTGTATATGCATCAGTGTCATAGAGGTCAGAGACTTGGAAAAAAAATTGCTGGCTTCTTGCAAAGTTTTGCTGACCCATACCCACTTGTACTGCTGCCTTTTTTGTTATTTTATGTCAGTTTAGTTTATACGAGTACTATCAGTCCATTCCTTTGTCGTGCATTGGGTCCTCGCCTTCTGCGAAGAGTGAGCAAGGGAACCGGCCTGCCTCAGCGATGTTCTGAACTTCAGGAGTCTTGTCTCGATGTCAAATGCTGTTTGCTCACTGCTTGGCTTGATGCCCACAGCTGAGGTGATGGCACCAATGTGCACCTGAATGGCCTGCTTATGCATTTGTTCAGGTTTAATAAGGCCTCTGTTATGCTGGGTTTCTGGGGCACAAAACCTGGCATCACTGCATAATTCTGCTTAACTGTTTGTTCTCAAAAACACAAAAAACTTTGGCTACCCGTTCCTATGCTGCACCCTCCTCCTTCTGCATGAAATGAGCACTAGAGGAGGTAACCCACAACCCTCCCAGCTCTCCAGGGGCCATTTGCCGTGGTTAGGGCTGGCATCGCTTTCCTATGTGAGTGGTCTTCTCCGTTTACCACCTGCACACTTTTGTGGGTGCTCTGCCTCCTCCCCAGCAGCAGCACCCTCTGCATAGAGACCTCCGTGCCTCACTTTACCTCCCAGACCTTGAATACTAGCTCTAACTTCGTCTATCCTCCTCTTCCCCACCCTAGTCTATTTTCTGACTTTAACTCTTCTCAATAAAAATGGAAAACAGCTACTTAGGCTAACAAATAGCTGGGTTGTTTGCTTGAGGAGTTGGGGGCTGTTTTTCCTAAGGACCACAGGTTATTCGTTGGCCTTAGAGCCTCTTAAACCTGCAGCTGGAAGTCTCTGTGTTGTTATCTGGGAGCTGGGGCAATCGTTCGTGGCTCTGGGATGCTGTTCTGCCCAGTAGCAAGTGCAAAGATCCTTGGTCTTTTCTAAGCCTGCTTCTGATCTCAACATTCAATATATTCATTGTGCTCTCGGACTACTCTGTGGAAAACCTTAATATGAAAAGAGCAATCAGGAATCAAACGAGCTCAGCACAAGGCATAGGGAGAGAGTGCTACAGGCGTTTGAATGCTGGCTCTGACACCAGCCCCCATGCCTTCAGCCACTTCAATTCTTTTTTTTTTTTTTTGCTTTTCTTTCCTACCTACCAGAGAATAATGAACCGGGCTGTGGCATTAGCCCATGTGTGTGTGCTTACTCATACCTATTTACCATGAGTGTAGTCACTGCTGTCTGCTAGAGTAGGTCCAGGGCCTTCTGGATGCTCATTCAGCTAGGCGGCTGTCAAAACCTGCTGGAAAGCAGTGACTGGGTGAAACCTGTTCATTGCTGGGTCTCTTCAGTTGTGTTTTCACAAGGAATTATATTTGGGTTTTGATGGAAAAGCTCTTGTCTCTAAAGGAGAGTTTTGATGGGAAATTTGGATTTTCTCTAAAATTTTTCCCATTTCCAATGGGCATTTTCCTCTTTTGAAATTCCTTTTTTATTTCCATTTTCTAAAGTCAACTGCTACTTGTTTTTCCTATCAAAAGTGTCAGGTTAAGCAAAACCCACATTTAAGGGAAGCTTTTTTTTAATTTTGCACATTTCTACGCTCCTTTCCAGTTATCTCTGTAAAATGATAGCAAGTTCTGTCAGGCCCCCACATGAACAGTTTCAGCAGAAAGAACTGGTTCTTCAAAAATATTTAGTTGTGTTTTTGAAGATGCTACAAGAATAGTCTTGCTGACTCCACCAAAGCACACAGCTTCCTTTTGGAGCAGACCTTGAATGAGGGCGTGACGCAGCCCTCCGTAAAGATTTGGCATTGATGTCTTGCTGGAGGTCTAAGGGGCTGCCGCAGGGAAGTATACAGGCAGGTGCTTCTTAGAATCATGTCACAGAATCACAGAATGGTTTGGTTGGAAGAGACCTTACAGCCCATCCAGTTCCAACCCCCCTGCCATGGGCAGGGACACCTCCCACCAGCCCAGGTTGCTCACAGCCCAATCCAAAGGGGGAGGGGCCAGCCACAGCTTCTCCAGGCAACCTCTGCCACGGCCTCACCACCCTCACCGGGAAGAATTTCTTCCTTATGTCTCATCTAAATCTTCCCTCTTCCAGTTTAAAGCCATTGCCCCTTGTCCCATCACTCCATGCCCCCGTAAAAAGTCCCTCCCCAGCTTCATGTTAAGGTGAGGTCTCTTGGAGCTAAGATGGAGACTTTAAGCCGTCTAGCTCATGTGCCGACAGCAGCTGGCTGCAAGTGCTCAGGATCGTGGTTTTCGCTTGGAGGATTGCCCTGTATTGCAAACCATGATACTAGATCTTCATCGCTATCGGGGCCAGTTTGTTGTGTTTGTGTGTGTTGCAGTCAGACTTCTATCTGTCTGTGATGGTGCCCTGAGCACCGGCTGTCCCAGAGCTCAGCTGCTGGGCCGGTCCCACGGCACGCTGCCCGTGGGCAGTACCGACACACAGCCCTTGCGCCCAGAGCGATGCTCGGAGCGTTCCCCGGCACGATTTCCTCACATGCGGTGTGCCCACAGCCATGAAGAGCCGTCAGATTTTTTTTCCAAGCCATTCATTGTTAAGTACTTTGCTGGATCAGAGCTGGATGTTTACTTAAACCCACTCACTATGAAATAACAGGGAGAATCGCGTGCTTTCAGGGCTACTGTAGACTACTTGCATTCAAAGAATAATGACAGTAACTGCATCTCCTTATTCCACCCGTATTCTGCCAGGGTCTCTAAAAGTGCCATGTGCGTTGCTGGTCTTTATGCTGATTTCTCATCCCCAGTATTTACCTCTCAAAGTACCGAATATTTAATTCCTAAAGGTTGCAGTGGTAGAGGATTTTGGTCTTTGCCAGCGTCTTGTATAGCAGAAATCATTTCTTGCATAATTGGCTAGCAAAGTAGAAAATCTCTACAGTTTTTAAAGAGCAGAATTTCTCTAAAAAGTTGTCATCTGATATGACCAAAACATTAACATTTCATTGAGAGAATTTGTTGACCTAAGCAAACTGCCTTTCAGACTACAAACTCGTGTTTAAATAGCAAACAAAGGGGAAAAAAACCTGTCTAGAGAGGTCAGTGCTTTGTATCTAACATGCTTTTGCAGTTTACTTTTGTTCTGGTAAGCAGATGCTTTGAAAACTGTTCAGCTACAGTTCAGACAAAGGTCAATATCGGGCCAGTCAATGTATCATACAAAGCTCGAAATCAATATCCTATGAAAGGAGGCTCAGCACCTTCTGCCTAAAAAAGTGTCTAAAATAGAACTTACTTCTCAGGCTCAAGCTGTCCTGGGGGATTTCC